>NC_056432.1:32298445-32495945 GCF_018296145.1 Oncorhynchus tshawytscha
CAGGAACAAGAGAGAAACCCTGCTTAGAGTGCTGAGTACACTCACCCCCTCAGCCTCTCTTAGTCCCGGAGTCTCTCTCAGGCAGTAAAAGCCCTGTTTGAATATAGTTCTACAACTCTGTCCTGAATGGAGTAATGCTTTAGCCTAGTTTCTCCCATGCTTTTGTGTGTGCGTGCATGTGTAGAGCATCATCATGACAAGTGTTTAAATTAAACAGAGGAGAAGTGTAGTACAGCGCCGGTCGGCACGGTTACAGTAACCAGGCCAGCTGACATTACAGCATCATCCTGGGGATGTAGTCTGAAGTGCATTACATCATCTTGTACTGCTATACCAGATCTTGTAATTGTGCTAGCTGAGATTGAGAGAGAGAGGGGATGAGGAGAGAGAGGGGGATGAGGAGAGAGAGGGAGATGCGGAGAGAGAGGGGGATGAGGAGAGAGAGGGAGATGAGGAGAGAGAGGGAGATGAGGAGAGACAGGGAGATGAGGAGAGAGAGGGGGATGAGGAGAGAGAGGGGGATCCGGAGAGTGAGGGGAATGAAAAGAGAGAGGGGGATGAGTAGAGAGAGGGAGATGAGTAGAGAGAGGGGGATGAGGAGAGAGTGGGGGATGAGGAGAGAGAGAGGGAGATGAGGAGAGAGAGGGAGATGAGGAGAGAGAGGGGGATGAGGAGAGAGAGGGAGATGAGGAGAGAGAGGGGGATGAGGAGAGAGATAAGTGCAGATAATGCTACAATAAGACCTTTGATGGTGAATTTGGGAACGGTGACTGAGATAGTTTGCCTATATACTGTAGCTAACAACCGAAGACTTGGATGTCAATTAAGGCAGCCCTCCACACCTCTTTGATGCAGAGGGGTTGGGTTAAAAGCGGAAGACACATTTCAGTTGAAAGCATTCAGTTTTACAACCGACTAGGTATCCCCCTTTCCTTTCCCTTAAAACAGTATCTGCATATTTAATCTAAGCCCAATTTGGGGCGGCAGGTAGCCTGGCGGGTAGGAGCGTTGGGCCAGTAAATGAAAGGTTGCTGAATCAAATCCCTGAGCTGACAAGGTACAAATCTGTTGTTGTGCCCCTGAGCAAGGCAGTTAACCCACTGTTCTCTGAGCAAGGCAGTTAACCCACTGTTCCCTGAGCAAGGCAGTTAACCCACTTGTTCTCTGAGCAAGGCAGTGAACCCACTGTTCCCTGAGCAAGGCAGTTAACCCACTTGTTCTCTGAGCAAGGCAGTTAACCCACTGTTCCCTGAGCAAGGAAGTTAACCCACTGTTCTCTGAGCAAGGCAGTTAACCCACTGTTCCCTGAGCAAGGCAGTTAACCCACTGTTCCCTGAGCAAGGAAGTTAACCCACTGTTCTCTGAGCAAGGAAGTTAACCCACTGTTCCCTGAGCAAGGAAGTTAACCCACTGTTCCCTGAGCAAGGCAGTTAACCCACTGTTCCCTGAGCAAGGCAGTTAACCCACTGTTCCCTGAGCAAGGCAGTTAACCCACTGTTCCTTGAGCAAGGCAGTTAACCCACTGTTCACTGAGCAAGGCAGTTAACCCACTGTTCTCTGAGCGCTGATGACGTGGATGTGGATTAAGGCAGCCCCCAGCACCACTCTGATTCAGAGGGGTTGGGTTAAACGCAGAAGACACATTTCAGTTGAACGCATTCAGTTTTACAACTGACTAGGTATCCCCCTTTTCCTTTGTTGTAATCAGAGCTGAAAAACACACAGACACACAAATTATAGATGAGAGGACCAGTAGAACCGTTACTACATGGATGTCTAGAGATGTTATGTTGGGATATGTCAAATCAAATCAAATATGTTGTGTTCAATGTAGGTCGACAGGTAACTGCCAAAATAAAGGAAACAAAAACATAAAGTGTCTTAATAGTGTGCTGGGCCACCCTATTCTACAAGTGTCTGGAATTCTATTGTAGAAATGCAACAGCATTCTTCAACAAGATATTCCATCCTTTGGTGTTATGTTGATGGTGGTGGAAAATGCTGTCTCAGTTGCTGCTCTAACTGGGAATTTTTTCACATGACCCTAAGCATGATGGGATGCTAATTGCTTAATTAACTCAGGAACCACACCTTTGTGGAAGCACCTGCTTTCAATATATTTTGCATCTCTCATTTACTCAACTGTTTCCTTTCCCTGTATGATGGAATATTTTAGAATATATTGGGTCTTTCCACCTCAAAAAGCAAATGAGAGAGGATTTCGACACCCACCATCTCAGATTATTCTAAAATAATTTCTGTAGTTAGTAACAGATATGGTTAGCATTCCTGAAATATTTAAATATAATTTTATCTCTGAGAAATTCTGCAAATTAACTGCATGCAAAGTTCCTATTTTAATTTATATGATTCAGATGATATTCAATAAATATACTACACCCGATTTGGACCAAACTTCTTCCTACCAATAAGTAAGGAATCCCCAAAAAATCTAAAACGCCACCCACAAACCCCCCACAACCCATGCCAATCCCACCCAAACAACCAATATACAGTATGACAAGTAGTATGAAGCTGTGGCTTTGATGATTGCTTCTCCATTCAGTGTAGTTTGACTCTGGGGATGTTTTTTCCCCCTGTTCAGAGAAATTTGTAATTGAAGTCGCTTGCATTATTTACCACAAAGTAGTGTGAAAATACCAGGTTTTGACCAGTAGATAATGCTGTTCCTGCTATACCGCCACACTCTTTTATCCATTTTGCTGGTCTCTTGTGTTATATAGATCACACAAAAAAATATTTGCAACTTTTGGTAGAAAAACCAATAGATTTTGCTCATGATGAAAATAACTTGTGTAGCCATCCTCAAAATTCAAGCCAGTCCTTCATGAAAGCAAAAAAACATAGTGTTACGCTCGTTGTTTGAAAGAGGAGACCAAGTTACAGCGTGGTAGGCGAACATCTTACTTTTATTAAAATGAACACCGAAAAACGACAAAATACAGAACAAACATAAAGTTCTGCAGGCTACACAGCAACTAAACAAAATCAAGATCCCACAAACTAAGGTGGGAAAAAGGCTGCCTAAGTATGATCCCCAATCAGAGACAACGATAGACAACTGCTTCTGATTGGGAACCATACCAGGCCAAACAAAGAAATAGGAAAACTAGATTTCCCACCCTAGTCACACCCTGGCCTAACCAAAATAGAGAATTAAAAGGATCTCTAAGGTCAGGGCGTGACACATAGCCAGATCCAAAGGGAATACACTACAAAGTATAAAGAAGCCGCAGCTTCATACTACTTGTCAAACATAGAGAACTGATACTGTGTCACACCCTGATCAGTTTCACCAGTCTTTGTGATTGTTTCCACCCCCTACAGGTGTCACTCATCTTCCCCATTATTCCCTGTGTATTTATACCTGTGTTCTCTGTTTGTCTGTTGCCAGTTTGTTTTGTTTCGTCAAGCCTACCAGTGTTTTTCCCTCTGTTCCAGTCTCTCGAGTGTTCCTGTTTTTTTAGTCTTACCGGTGTTGACCAATTCTGCCTGCCCTGACCCAGAGCCTGCCTGCCATCCTGTGCCTCTGCCCCACCTATCTGGATTACTGTCCTCTGCCTACCTTGACCCTGAGTCTGTCTGCCTGCCGTCCTGTACCTTTGCCCCACCTATCTGGATTACTGACCCCTGCCTGCCCTTGACCTGTCTTTTTCCTGCCCTGTTGGATTAATAAACTATTGTTACTTTGTTGTTGTCTGCATCGGGGTCTTACCTTGAAATGTGATTGTATGAACTGGCCATGACTAACCCAGCAGACCCTCCCAAGGAGCCACCATCAGTAGGCACATGAAATTGCTTCTTGGTTTTATGGAAGGGGTCCAAATGTTGGCTGAATGCCATAACTGGGCGTTGGACATTTTGCTGGAGAAATTCCGCGGATTATTTGGGAGGCCACAGTGGTAACCCCACAGCCCCTCAGTAACTCAGCTGTTTGCAGCACCATCTCATCTGTCACTCAACCTTCTCGGAAGGCCCGCTTACCTCCTCTGGAACGCTTCAATGGTGAGCCGAGCACCTGTCAGGCGTTTCTAGCTCAGTGTGCCCTTATCTTCGAGCTTCAGCCCTCTTCCTTCCCCTCAGAATGCTCCAAGATAGCCTACCTCATCACGCTGATGTCAGGGAGGGCTCTCACCTGGTCTACTGCTGTATGGGAACAACAGTCGGCCATATGCGTTAGTCTGGAGGGGTTTTTGATGTCCCGTTCTCCAGGAGAGAAGCTGCCCGGAAGCTAATCCAGCTCCGGCAGGACTCCCGCAGTGTGGCAGACTATGCGGTGGATTTCCGCAATTTGGCAGCGGAGATGCTTGGAACCAGGAAGCGCTGTCGATACGACGTCTCGGAGGAGGTCAAGGACGAGCTTGCAACTCGGGAGTTACCTACGGATCTCGATTCCCTTATCGCGTTGACAATCCGTATCGATGGGCAGTTACGGGAATGATGGAGGAAGAGGAACTTCGATTTCGCACACACGTCCACCTTGCCTTAGTGTCATCCAGAAAGTCCCAGACGGTCCCGTTGCCGAGAGAACCCGAGGCTTCCCGACCTTCACTGAGAGTCGCCGAAGACGGCCGAGTCACCGATTCCCGATCCTATGCAACTAGGCAGAGCTGGGCTGTCGCCAGTGGAATGGCAATACATGGTCAACACGAAGAATTGTCTGTATTGTGGGACTCTTGGTCATTTTGTCTCCTCTTGTCCTTTAAAAGACCAGGCTCACCAGTAGGAGCGATCTGGCGGGCCATATGGAGAACTTTTCTGCTTCTCCTGGCACCCCTTTTCATGCCATTCTGCGGTGGGGAAAGCAGGCTAAATCTCTTTGGGTCCTCATTGACACTGGGGCTTTTTGGACACTACCCTGGCTTCGGAGCTGAACATCCCCACTCAGCCCCTCTCCATTCCCATGGATATTAGAGCACTGGACGGGCGCTCTATTGGCCGGGTCACTCATAATACCACTCCCATAAACCTATGGGTGTCAGGAAATCACAGTAAAACTATTCCATTTCTGCTCATCAAGTCTCCACAGATTCCTGCGATTTTGGAATTCTGCTGGCTCCAGCGACACAATCCTCTCATCAACTGGTCTGCTGGTGCCATCATGGGCTGGAGTCCGTTCTTCCATGCACATCTGAAGTCAGTGCAACCTGCCCCAGGTCTTCTTCTTCTTTCTTCTCTCCACCATCCCCACTGAGTATTAGGACCTCCGGGAGGTGTTCAGCAAGGCCAGGTCCACTTCATTTCCGTCACACCGACCCTGTGGGATTGACCTTCTCCCTAGCACCACACTGCCCCGGGGACGCCTGTACTCTCTGTCGGAACCGGAGACCAAGGCTATGGAGACCTACATTGGGAACTCCCTAGCTGCAGGATTTATCCGTTCCTCTTCCTCTCCCGCCGCCGCAGGGTTCTTCTTCTCTGTTCCTGTCTTTTGAGTGTTCCTGTTTTCTAGTTTTCCTGGGTTGACCATTTCTGCTTGACCTGATCCCGAGCTTGCCTGCCGTCCTGTACCTTTGCCCCACTTATCTGGATTACTGACCCCTGCCTGCCCTTGACCTGTTTTTACCTGCCCCTGTTGGATTAATAAACTGTTGTTACTTCGACGTTGTCTGCATCTGGGTCTTACCTTGAAACGTGATCCTGTATACTGGTTGTTGGGGTGGGATTGGCATGGGATGTGGGGAAGTCTTTGCGTGGCTTTTTACTCATTGGTAGGACGAGGTTTGGTCCAAATTGGATGTCCGGTTCTATATTTATTGAATATTATCTGAATCTATATATAAATTAAAATGTCAAATTTGGGTGCAATCAATTATCTTAATTTCTCAGATATCAAATCAAATTTTGACCAAATAATGTTTCTGGAATGCCAATATAACCTGTTTCTAACTACAGAAACAATTTCAGAATGGCTTACCAAGAAAAACTTCCAAAACGACTAATTTGAGGTAAAAAAGGAGTTGGAGCACTCAGCCAAAAAAGGCAGAGATTGATTTCTTATTGCTCACTTTAATCCATTGTACAGGATGTGAACAGGTGACTGACATTTGATGGTCAAACTGACGTCTTCCTCAGAGTGACCTGACCATTGGACATAACTTCTATTTATAGCCTAGTGGCCAATTGAGACACAACAATGTAAAACAGTTATAATTCTATTATGTTTCAAGGTAAATGAAAAATGATTGCATAAAATGATAAGAGAAATAGTGTGTCTCGTTAATCAATAGTCCATGTTAAAATATACATAGGTGATATTTGGGTGTTTGTGAATCAGACAAAGAGATCCAAAAAATCAAGGCAGCAATGTCACGCCCTGACCTGAGAGAGCATTTCTATTCTCTATTCTCTAATAGAGTCTCTATTTTGGTTTGGTCAGGGTGTGATTTGGGTGGGCATTCTATGTTCTATTTTCTATGTTTTTGTATTTCTTTGTTTTGGCCGGGTATGGTTCTCAATCAGGGACAGCTGTCTATCGTTGTCTCTGATTGGGAATCATACTTAGGCAGCCTTCTTTCCCTGTTGTATTTGTGGGTAGTTATCTTTGTTAGTGGCACTATAGCCCTGTTAAGCTTCACGGTCGTTTTCTCATTCTTTGTTTTGTTGGCGACATTTATAAATAAAAGAATGTACGCTCACCACGCTGCACCTTGGTCTCCTTCCGACGACAGCCGTGACAAGCAACAAGTTTTTCTTGGTAAGCCATTCTCGCGATTTTGTTGAGCACCCCTCCTTTTCTTTGTTTGCTGATGGACGAAAGCCCACCTGAACTCATGATTAAATACTATATGCCAATCCCTCAGCCATAGTAATAACAGGCAATACCTGCTCTGCTCCGTTCAAAATGACTAGAAGTAGCAGGCAAGGTGATCCCATCCCACCTCTGTTATTTTTATTGTCTATCGATGGGTTAGCTGACAAAGTCACAAAAACAATGTCCATGGGGCAGAATACAGAGTGTTTCTGGGTGGCCAGACTGTTAGTGAGAATGACAAGAATGTGGGGAATTGCAAGTGGCCTGTTTAAGCTCATTTCATCTTGTTCTTGATAGCTGTCTCATTTTGAGGTGTTTTGACTGATTTCATGTCAATGCTAATAAGGTTAAATTAGCTAGCTAGCTAACCAACAACTGTAATGATGTATTTGAGAGACAACAAGTGCTCATTGTGCAAATTAATTAATTAACTTAATAAACATTGGTGACGAAATATAGCTTACAATGTTGTCAACAATCTAAACCTACCCAGTCTCTAACTCTATTGCCCTAACAGTCTGGAGAATACATTGAGCTGAGCAACTTGAACATGCATCTAACTGGGAGAGAGATGGTTTCAAGTATCAGGTTATATTAGTCATATGTACGGGATACATATGGTACACACCATCCAACAAAATTCTTACTTGCAGGTTTCTTATCGACAATGCAACAACGATAAGAAATAATAAAAGATAAGAATACGAAAATAAAAGTAAATGGGTCAGTAAAATAGAATACATATTTTAGCAAGTATAATACATGAAGGCACAATTTATAGTCCAATATTTGGGGGAAGGTATTTTTGGGGGTGAGTTCTGAGAGGACTGACAGAGTAGGGTCAGGGGACAGACAGACACCAGACTATTGTGTGTAACAATACAGGGACACAAAGGATACATAATTCCTCAAACAATGGTGCGCACACGCACGCACATGAACTCCCGAACACACACACTCTGAAGGTCATACAGGGCCTCTTATGGTCCATGTCTGTCTATCGACAGCCAGCTGAATTGTTGCTGATATAGTACTGAGAGGAGGAGGACAGGTTGGGAGGAAGAGAGGAAGAGCTTCAGGCCAAAGATAGATCAGCCTAGTACAGTCTGAAATAGGGTCTAAAGGAGCTCCAAATGCAGGTCACTCTCTACTCCAAAAAGGAATGGATGAGATGGAGGAGGGGCGATGAGTGGAGGGGGGATTGAGAAAAGAGGACTGAGGCAGATTTCTGTTGTACTTAAAAATGAAAAAGATGATTTGCTAAATATAGATCTGAGAATAAGGGCCACGATCTCATGCTGCTATAGAACTTCTTAACCCTCTCATAGCCACACACACACACACACACACTGAGAGAGACACACACACACACACACACACACACACACACACACACACACACACACAGAGAGAGAGAGAGACACACACACACTCATTGCGAGAGAGCGACACACACACACAGAGAGAGACACAGAGAGAGAGAGAGAGAGAGACACACACACACACACACACACACACACACACACACACACACACACACACACACACACACACACACACACTGACAAAGAAAGACACACAAACATACAAACAAGGACATTGCCTAGAAAAACACTGCTTAACCTACAGTAAACACAGAAACCTGACAGTGTGTAGTGTGGGGGCACATCCCCATTCAGTAGAAAGTTGACTGGTTTATTTCCAATTCTAAGCTTGTTAATGTAATGTAAAATCAGCCAAACAAAGATGTCTCTGTCTGCAGACTCTCCTTTGATTCTCTGAGCGCTCCAGCTAACAGAAGCTCACAGAAGAAGTCTCAGATCTAAGTCTCAGAGCCACTCAGTGCCTAAGGCTCTCATTCTACTCTGCAGTTGCACTACTCTGGATCATTCAGTACCAATTGGAATTACTTCCAGTGTAAACAACAACTGCTGTAGAAGATGACAACACCACTAATACTGCCAGTGGTACTGCTGAGTCACCGTGACAACAGGATGGGTAGAGCAGAGCAGCATCCAAGCTTACCCTAGTAAAACTGACTATCCTACCAATCCTTGACTTCGGCGATGTCATCTACAAAATGGCTTCCAACACTCTACTCAGCAAACTGGATGCAGTATATCACAGTGCCATCCGTTTTGTCACTAAAGCACCTTATACCACCCACCACTGCGACTTGTATGCTCTAGTCGGCTGGCCCTCGCTACATATTCGTCGCCAGACCCACTGGCTCCAGGTCATCTACAAGTCCATGCTAGGTAAAGCTCCGCCTTATCTCAGTTCACTGGTCACGATGGCAACACCCATCCGTAGCACGCGCTCCAGCAGGTGTATCTCACTAATCATCCCTAAAGCCAACACCTCATTTGGCCGCCTTTCGTTCCAGTACTCTGCTGCCTGTGACTGGAACGAATTGCAAAAATCGCTGAAGTTGGAGACTTTTATCTCCCTCACCAACTTCAAACATCAGCTATCTGAGCAGCTAACCGATCGCTGCAGCTGTACATAGTCTATTGGTAAATAGCCCACCCATTTTCACCTACCTCATCCCCATACTGTTTTTATTTATTTACTTTTCTGCTCTTTTGCACACCAATATCTCTACCTGTACATGACCATCTGATCATTTATCACTCCAGTGTTAATCTGCAAAATTTTAACTATTCGTCTACCTCCTCATGCCTTTTGCACACATTGTATATAGACTCCCCCTTTGTTTTCTACTGTGTTATTGACTTAATTAATTAATTTGTTTATTCCATGTGTAACTCTGTGTTGTCTGCTCACACTGCTATGCTTTATCTTGGCCAGGTCGCAGTTGTAAATGAGAACTTGTTCTCAACTAGCCTACCTGGTTAAATAAAGGTGAAATAAATAAATAAAAATCAGGGTATGACTAGGAAGGACATCAGTGAATGGGTAGAAAGTGTAAAAGGCTCAGCAGCTCATTAACATGGTGATGATCCACTGGGAACTACTGGGAGAAAGAGAGGACTGGCTCTCTGTTACCATGGATTAGGGCTGGGTTTCCCAAACTCGGTCCTCGGGACCCCATAATCAACTAATCATCAAGCGGCGATAATTTGAATCAGCTGTGTAGTATTAAGACAAAAACCAAAACATGCACCCCTTCGGGTCCCAACTAGAGAGCGAGAGAAAGAAATAGGAGGAGGCGTTTGAGAGGAGAAACTGCCCAAAACAGTAAGACCAATGGCGCCGATAGAGATGGCAGCTTTATTTCTAGTCCTTAGGAAACTGTGCAGTATTTTTACTCACAACAGTGGTAGGCTTGATTGCCAACAACGACAAGACAGCCTACAGGGAGGAGGTGAGGGCCCTCAGAGTGTGGTGTCAGGAAAATAACCTCTCAATCAATGTCAGCAAAACAAAAGAGATGATCGTGGACTTCAGGAAACAGCAGAGAGAGCACCCCCTATACACATCGATGGGACAGCAGTGGAGAAGGTGGAAAGTTTCACTGGCAAACTGAAACGGTCCACGCACACAGAGTGTGGTGAAGAAAGCGCAACAGAATGCGCAACAGTGCCTCTTCAACCTTAGAAGGCTGAAAAAATGTGGCTTGTCACCAAAAACCCGAACTAACTTTTACAGGTGATGAGAGCATCCTGTCGGGCTGTATCACCACATGGTATGGCAACTGCACCGCCCACAACTGCAGGGCTCTCCAGAGGGTGGTGCAGTCTGCACAACGTATCACCGTGGGATAACTACCTGCCCTCCAGAACACCTACAACACCCAATGTCACAGGAAGCCAAAAAGATCATCAAGGACAGTATCCACCCGAGCCACTGCCTGTTCACCCCGTTTCCATCCAGAAGACGAGGTCAGTACAGGTTTATCAAAGCTGGAACAGAGATATTAAAAAAAAGCTTCTAGCTCAAGGCCATCAGATTGTTAAACAGCCATCACTAGCAGAGAGGCAGCTGCCTACCTACAGACTGATATCATTGGCCACTTGAATAAATGGAACACTAGTCACTTTAATAATGCCACTTTAAGAATGTTTACATATCTCGCATTACTTATCTCATATGTATATACTGTATACTGTATCCTACACTATCTATTGCACCTTAGACGCTCTATCACTGCTCATCCATATATTTTATATTTATATATTCTTATCCCATTCCATTACTAGATTGTGTGTATTAGGTTTTGTTGTGGAATTTGTTCATTATTAGGTTTTGTTGTGGAATTGTTAGATATCACCTGTTAGATACTGCTGCACTGTCGGATCAAGAAGCATAAGCCTTTTGCTACACTCGCAATAACATCTGCCAACCATGCGTGTTTGACCAATTTTTTTGTTGTTGATTTAATTGAATTTTAAGTGATTCAACCACACCTCAACACTTGCCTTAGTCAGAGGCCATCATGAGACAATGCATTATAGTGTTATATTATTCACCTGATTAATGGACATAAACTGTTGGTCTTCTGTTGATTGATCACTCACCTTACATGCCACCTCATCTTGTGCATGTTCAGTACTAAAGAAGTGTCTCCGTCAGGAGATCTGATCACATCTCTCTCATTACATCTCTCTGATGACCCTAATATTCTGTACATCTCCCCTATCTAGATCTCCTTTCTGAAGTCAAATAAGTTCAATCCAAACAAGAGTTATTGTCGTGTCGGGTTCTGCTGCACTTTAGCTAATGGACAATGCTGGGGAACCTGTTCAGAGAGTGATACACAACATTTACACAGGAAACTAAACCACATGCTCACGGGACAGGAACAAGATCAATAATGCGTGTGCAAGCACACAGACACACGCGCACACACACGCACACACACACACGCACACACACACACAATAACGGTGATTAGATTGTGTACTCACATGCTGCTCTTCTTTCTGGGGGAGCTGAATGAGCTCTTCCTGTGCTGACTGAGGGAGCCCCCCATGGCAACGCTGGGTGTGTATGTGTGTAGTGTGTGTGTGTTGTATCTTATTCCAAGCGACAGGCGTATCTCTTTTAGAGCACTCTCTCCATATTCCCACTCTCTGAAAATAGTAGAATCCAAGTGATGAGGGCACGACCACTATAGCCTCTTCTCATCTCACACACCTCATCCCTGACTAACTAGCTCCTTCTGCTTCTCTCTAGCTCCTTCTGTCTCTCTCTAGCTCCTTCTGTCTCTCTCTCCAGCTACTTCTGTCTCTCTCTCTGGCTCCTTCTGTCTCTTTTTAGCTCCTTCTCACTCTCTCTTGCTGCTGCTGATGATGTATCCAGGGTGAATGGACTGGCTGCTCAGGAGTCCTGATCACATGTCAACTATTCTGCCAGTCCCTGCCTCTCTCTCTGTATGTCTGCCAGCCCTCTCCCTCTCTCTCCTTCTATTGCTTCCTCTAAACCCTCCTCTCCTCTCTTCTCTCTCTCTTTCGATCGAGTGGTCCCTCCTGCACAGACCAGATTCCTTGCATTACAGAGCTTCTCTAAAGAAAGAGAGATAGTGGGAGTGAGAAAGAATGAGAGAGAGGGCGGGAAGGGGGTGGTGTAAAGGCCACTAAGCTCTAACAGTAAAGGGGGAAGAGGGAAGGAGGGTAGGGCTGAGGGTATTGTTCCAGAGGGAGACTCGCCCCTATTGTTAGTCAGCTGAACAACAGACAGAGGGAAGAGAGCGAGGGATGGTGGGAGGAGAGAGAGGGTTGTAAAACCAGCCCATATTTATGTTTATTTATTTTCCCTTTTGTACTTTAACTATTTGCACATCGTTACAACACTGTATATAGACATAATATGACATTTGAAATGTCTTTATTCTTTCTGAACTTTTGTGAGTGTAATGTTTACTGTTAATTTTGTATTGTTCATTTCAGTTTTGTTTATTATCTATTTCACTTGCTTTGGCAATGTAAACATATGTTTCCCATGCCCATAAAGCCCCTTATTAAATTGAAATTGAATTGAGAGAGGGATGGTGGAAGAAAAGAGAAGGGGGGTGAGCATTAACACAGCCCCTGTTGTTCTGAGACATTCTACCTGCTGTGAACCTGTGTGTGTCAGGACCCCTCCCCTAAGCCCAGCATTAGCATGCACGTGTGCACGCACACGCACACACACACACACACACACACACACACACACACACACACACACACACACACACACACACACACACACACACACACACACACACACACACTGAGAGAGAGCATGCTGAGGTTGGACTGCACAGCGTTCTTCTCAGTCAAAGAATGAAGGGAATCTGAGCACTGGTGTAAAGTACTTGAGTAAAAATACTGTAAAGTACTACTTAAGTAGTTTTTGGGGTATCTGTACTTCAAATGTTCCTAATGTTTGGTAAAGTCAGTGTAGTTCAGCAATTACATTTACTTTTGATACTTAAATATATTTGAAACCAAATACTTTTACTTTTACTCAAGCAGTATTTTACTGGGTGACATTCACTTTTACTTGAATCATTTTCTATTAAGATACACAATATATATACAAAAGTAGGTGGACTCCCCTTCAAATGAGTGAATTCGGCTATTTCAGCCACACCTGCTGCTGACAGGTGTATAAAACCGAGCACACAGCCATGTAATCTCCATAGACAAACATTAGCAGTAGAATGGTTTTACTGAAGAGCTCAGTGATTTTCAACATGGCACCGTCATAGGATGTCACCTTTCCAACAAGTCAGTTTGTAAAATGTCTGCCCTGCTACAGCTGCCCTGGTCAACTGTAAGTGCTGTTATTGTGAAGTGGAAACATCTAGGAGCAACAACGGCTCAGCCACAAAGTGGTAGGCCGCACAAGCTCACAGAATGGGACTACCATCTTTTATCGATGGTAGTTATGATATTGTTTAGTACCTTGAGCGTGGCTGAGATACACCCGTGACCAGCTCGGAACCCGGATTGCACAGCGGAGAAGGTACGGTGGGATTCTAAATGCTCAGTGATCTGTTTATTAACTTGGCTTTCGAAGACCTTAGAAGGGCAGGGCAGGATGGATATAGGTCTATAACAGTTTGGGTCTAGAGTGTCACCCCCTTTGAAGAGGGGGATGACTGCGGCAGCCTTCCAATCTTTAGGGATCTCGGACTATAGAAAGAGAGGTTGAACAGACTGGTAATAGGGGTTGCAACAATGGCGGCGGATCATTTTAAAAAGAGAGGGTCCAGATTGTCTAGCCCAGCTGATTTGTATGGGTCCAAGTTTTGCAGCTCTTTCAGAACATCTGCTATCTGGATTTAGGTGAAGGAGAAGCTGGGAAGGCTTGGGCCAGTAGCTGCGGGGTGTGTGGATCTGTTGGCCGGGGTTGGGGTAGCCAGGAGGAAAGCATGTCCAGCTATAGAGAAATGCTTATTGAAATTCTCGATTATCGTCGATTTATTGGTGGTGACAGTGTTACCTAGCCTCAGTGCAGTGGGCAGCTGGGAGAAAGTGCTATCTCCTTACACAGCCTGGAGATGTGTTGGGTCATTGTCCTGTTGATAACAAATTAAAGTCCAACTAAGTGCAAATCAGACGGGATGGCGTATCGCTGCAGAATGCTGTGGTAGCCATGCTGGTTAAGTGTGCCTCGAATTCGAAATAAATGACTGACAGTGTCACCTGCAAAGTACCCCCACATCATCACACCTCCTCCCCCATGCTTCATGTTGGGAAACAAAGATGCTCAAATCATCCGTTCACCTACTGTGCGTCTCATAAAGACATGGCGGTTGGAACCAAAAATCTAAAACTTGGACTCATCAGACAGACCAAAGGAAAGATTTTCACCGTTCTAATGTCCATTGCTTATATTTATTGGCTCAAGTCTCTTCTTATTATTGGTATCCTTTAGTAGTGGTTTCTTTGCATCAAATCGACCAAGAAGGCCTGATTCATTTAGTCTCCTCTGAAGAGTTAATGTTGAGATCTGTCTGTTACTAGAACTCTGTGAAGCATTTATTTGGGCTGCAATTTCTGACACTGGTAACTTTATTGAATGCATCCTCTGCAGTGGAGGTGACTCTGGGTCTTTCTTTCCTTTGGTGGTCCTCATGAGAGCCAGTTTCATCATAGCAATTGATGGTTTTTGTGACTGAACTTGAAGAAACTTTCAAAGTTCTTGAAATGTTCTGCATTGACTGACCTTCATGTCGTAAAGTAATGATGGACTGTCGTTTCTCTTTGCTTATTTGACCTGTTCTTGCCATAATATGGACTTGGTCTTTTACCAAACAGGGCTATCTTCTGTATACCACCCCTACCTTGTCACAACACAACTGATTGGCTCAAACACATTAAGAAGGAAAGAAATTCCACAAATGAACGTTGAACAAGGCAAACCTGTTATTTGAAATGCATTCCAGGTGACTACCTCATGAAGCTGGTTGAGAGAATGCCAAGAGTGTGCAAAGACGTCATCAAGTCAAAGGGTGGCTATTTGAAGAATCTCAAATATAAAATATATTTTCATTTGTTTAACACTTTTTTGGTTACTACATGATTCCATATGTGTTATTTCATAGTTTTGATGTCTTCAGTATTATTCTACAATGTAGAAACTAGTAAAAATAAAGAAAAACCCTTGAATGAGTAGGTGTGTCCAAACTTTGGGCCGGTGCTGTACATACATATCATGGTGTGTATAGACAGTATATGAATAGAAAAGGTGTGTACAGCACAAGTTATATAGGATGAGCCATGACTAGAATACAGTATACTGTATATTACCTTATGTGTTATCTCATAATGATCTTGACTAACTTACACAACAATTTTGAATCAGTTAAAAAATTCTACATAGAGATCATATTACGTTAATAATAAGACATAAGGCCCATACATGCTTATATCAAGCAATACGGTACACCAGTCAGCTTCAAATGAAATGTTATTAATATGATACATTTAGGTTTTAAATACGTAATGTCACGAAGTGCAAAACTTTATGTTATCAGAACAAAATACATAATTTGGGAGTGAAGCAGAGGGTGAGTGCTCACAGAGCAGGGGTTAGGGGTCAGAGGTTAGGCCTCAGAGATTAGGGATATCTCACACAGCCCATTTTAAGCAGGGAATTAGCTGCCTAGTCAGAACCTCCAAGCCTCTCTTCTGTGGTTGAAGAATGTTGAGAAAACTGAGATCTACTGTTCAGCTATCTCTGGTCCAGTGCATTACATTAAGCCGCACCTAACACACTGGACCAGAGCTATTGTTCAGCTAGCTCTGACTAGCAGAGGAGAGTGAGGTCAGTGATGATTCATGCCATGTTAAAGGACTACTGTGGGTTTGTTGCTGGTTGACTGACAGCGAAACCAGCAGAGTTGGGGTCAATTCAGTAAGTACACTGAAATTCCAACTCTAATTCTCTTCAATGTTGGGTCAATTTCTGAATTGAAACCAACCCTGGAAACCAGTGTCAGAGATCTCCAGAGAGAGAGGGAATGTATGTATAGCTACAGGGGTGCTGCTGACATACCCTGTATAGCAGGATACTACATTTCACTCACAAGACACACCTATACAAGACAACCCTGTCCCCTTCCTAACCTCATACATTCCTGACTCTCCGATAAAGTACTTGGAGGAAAACATTTCTTGTGTCAGTTCCATTAAAGATATCTATCATAGTTATTTTTTACAGTAGTTGAAATACTTAGCCTTTACATCATACAAATAAATACAACAACTTAATTACCCATAGTCAGTCAGTCAGTTAGGCTCGAGAGGAGTGACATCAGAATATCATTTGCACTTTTTATGGTGACACTTTACTTCGGGTGGTGATATGTAGCAATGATAAAGCATTCATAAAGGCTTTATATGCATGACAAAGAGTCAATGCCCTACATGTTTTTACACCCTTTATAAATGCTTTTATGAGGTCTTGTGCAGCAGCTAAGTAAAGTGTTACCCTTTTGGTAGTCAGGACTGATGCGTACTGATATACAACCACTAAACACAAAGGAGAGGAATCATCGTCCTGCATAATCGTCAGTCTTTGTATATGTATTATAGGAATAATAAAGTCAAAGGCAAAGTAAAAAATAAGTGACTTTATCCTAACTTTTCTATCGGTTCTTTTTGAGACATGATCAAAAAGGATCTGATTGGTTAGAAACACACAGTCGGTCCCTTAAACAGGAGTATCTGGCCCAGATCCTTCCGTATGGTTTTAGGAATCCTGGCTTAGGAAGGCAACCAAACAATTCTGAGATTTCCATACCAAACTACAACATTTTCTGTCAAGATAGAACTGCCAAAGGGGGAGGAGTTGCAATCTACTGCAGAGATAGCTTGCAAAGTTCTGTCATACTCTCCAGGTCTATGCCTAAACAGGTTGAGCTTCTAATTTTAAAAATGAATCTCTCCAGAAATAAGTCTCTCACTGTTGCCACCTGTTATAGACTACCTCTACGCTCCCCGCTGTGCCCTGGACACCATATGTGAATTGATTGCCCCCCATCTATCTTCAGAGTTTGTTCTGTTAGGTAACCTAAACTGGGATATGCTTAACACCCCAGCAGTCCTCCAATCTAAGCTAGATGCCCTCAATCTCACACAAATTATCAAGGAAACTACCAGGTACAACCCTAAATCCGTAAACATGGGCACCCTCATAGATATTATCCTGACCAACCTGCCCTCCAAATACACCTCTGCTGTTTTCAATCAGGGTCTCAGTGATCACTGCCTGCATCCGCTATGGGTCCGCGGTCAAACGACCACCCCTCATCACTGTCAAATACTCCCTAAAACACTTCTGTGAGCAGGCCTTTCTAATCGACCTGGCCCAGGTATCCTGGAAGGATATTGACCTCACCCCGTCAGTCGAGGATGCCTGGTCGTTCTTTAAAAGTAATTTCCTCACCATATTAAATAAGCATGCCCACTGCACTGAGGCTAGGCGACACGGTCACTACCAATAAATCCATGATAATCGAAAATTTCAATAAGCATTTCTCTACGGCTGGCCATGCTTTCCTCCTGGCTACCCCAATTACCGTCATTTACCAATCTCATTCTCGGACTGGAAACGTTGTTTGCAGAGTTCACAATCTCATTTTCAAGTTCATGTTTAAAAAATAATGATATTTTGGAGATGATTTCATTTTCAAATAACCGAAAGTGAGCGCTTGTAATCTGAATAAAGGGAAAAAGGCCATTCTTGAACATGGGTGAGACAATAGGCCCTTGTAATTTTGTCTGGCTTGCCATTCCAAATCAAATTGAATATTTTTTGCTCATATAATTTTTACAGGTCGCTCTCCGCCTGACTCTCCGCCAATGCAGCCTGGCAATCAACCAAAAACACAACATTTACTGTGGTATTCCATTTCCAGAAAGACTATTCAAGCCATCGACTCACTGATGGTTGAAGATGATGAGCGAGTGCTACAAAACCAGTTCGGATTTAAGTATAACTTTTGTGTGACTGACACCTTTAGTGAGAGGTTTCTCTCTTTAGTGAGAGGTCTAATGCTTTAATATTCAATAATTTCTGCAATAATTTATCGCCCATTCATTGTCAGGTAGAGACACATTTAGTGCCTTGAGACCCAAAAGCATAATCAGTGCTCTAACTCCCCCTTGCATTGGTCTGGAGCAATGAAACAATGATGCAGGGTAACGTACTAAACCACAAATGACCTCTAAGTCTCGCAGCATAATCTCTAAACTTTTAGTTGAGCAACCACTGAAAGCCCAATATAGGCTTTATCTCAATCAATTAAAAAAATACAATATTCTGGTGCTCCTGAATGTTATGTTGTGCTCCTAACTTTTTGAAAGTTGGGAGCACCAGTGCTACCAATTAACACTTTTTTATTTAATTTAGATCCCTGTGTGTGGGTGTTATATATTATACAACATCAGGCAGACGGTGATGGTGTGCGTGTGTTCACTTAGAGGGTAGTACATACTATGAAGGTTCTTGCAGGTGGAGAAAGTGTCGTATGGGTCGATGCGTTTGAGTTCACGGACAGTCAGGAACATTCCAATGGGAGAACCAAGCGTAAAGAAGGTCTGAGGATGGAAAGACAGCTGGGGGTTGTTAATGAACACCTGGAGAGAAAGAGAAAGTGAGAGCGAGCAAGGTGGGGGTGGGGGGGGTGTATTTATGAATCACAAGTATATTCAGCCCACAGAAGAGCAAGATGATAAGCTTGAGTAGCCCAGTAGAACTCCATCCCATACAAAATGTCAACATAATGTGATATTACATGGGTCAATGCAATCCAGTGAAAATGAATGACCCTGTCATGGAAATTACCACCAGGGATACCTGAAGTCAAACTTAAATGAATCATTCTTTATTGTCAGTTAACTGGAGAGGTTCCAACAAACTTATAATGCACCACAGTACACGTTTAGGTAACGTCTGCATCCAACTCACACTCAAACACGTAGATCCCCTGAACACAACTCACTTTCCAGCTCTCGCTCTCAAACACAGGGATCCCCTGAACGCAGCTCCCTCTCCAGATCCCAATCACCTGAATTCTGATCACATGTTCACACACCTGTATGTCATTATGACACACTATTTAGTTCAGTTCTTTGCACCACATCATTGTGAGGTATTGATTGTTTTGTGACATGTTTATATTTGGAGTGCTGGTTTCCCTGTAATTTATGCCTCCTGTGTATGATAGTTTTTGCCTGCCTCACTAACGGTGCCTCTTCACTGCCTGTACTTTAGCCTATCGGCTTTCCTTTTACCAACCCATTGCCTGATCTCCCAGACGATGTTACTAGCCTTTTCCCTGCCTGTAATGTTGCCTTTTTGGACCCCCCCTCCCTTGTGTATGACCTTCTGCCTGCCCCTGGACCCAGCTTGTGTTTTTTAAGCTAACCTGGCCTTATGACTCCCAAGTGGCCAGCTGTCTAAGGCACAGCGTCTGTATAGAGGCTTCACTAGACACCCTGTTTCAAATCCATGCTGCATTTCTATCAAAGTAAGTGCCTTATGTTATGATAGTTTCTGTATGTCATGTTATGATTGTTATGATAGTTTCTGTATGTTATGTTATGATTGTTATGATAGTTTCTGTATGTTATGATTGTTATGATAGTTTCTGTATGTCATGTTCTGATTGTTATGATAGTTTCTGTATGTCATGTTATGATTGTTATGATAGTTTCTGTATGTTATGATTGTTATGATAGTTTCTGTATGTCATGTTATGATTGTTATGATAGTTTCTGTATGTCATGTTATGATTGTTATGATAGTTTCTGTATGTCATGTTATGATTGTTATGATAGTTTCTGTATGTCATGTTATGATTGTTATGATAGTTTCTGTATGTCATGTGATGATTGTTATGATAGTTTCTGTATGCCATGTTGTGCAGTTTCTGCTGCAGCTCACTGTGTATGTTGTGTAATATATGTCTTATAACTGCGGACATGTGAGGTAATGTTACTCATTTCATAACCTTTATGGTGTTGTATTCAATTGTGCTTATGTAGCTACCTACATTCTTCTCTTAGTGCTGTAAAACAATGCTAATTGCCTCAGAAGTATTAGCTTGTATTGTATTTTGACGCTATCCTGGCCCCGTAACCTGCTGCACCACTTGGGAGTCATAAGGCACAGCATCTAGAAGCGTCACTACAGACACCCTGGTTCAAATCCAGGCTGTTTCTATCAAAGTGCCTTATCACGTTAATACTTTCTGTATGTGATTTGCATGTGAAATGTTTGTCCGATGAGAAAAGTACCTTGTTAAGTAATTAGTTCACCGCCAACTAACAGGTGAGATTATGTGGCCATTGAGGGCAGCGGCGACCAGATGGAAAAATATCTTCTTATACCACTTGGTCATTTTCTGAGTGCATTCCACAAACTGTTATTCATGTCCGCCTTATCCACTGCCCCCATTTTTGAGGTTATAGTCAAGCACACAGTCTGGTTTGATTTCTCTCTCCCGTCAGGTGGAGCACCTTCCCTGTGGACAACATGGTTGCTGTATGGACAGTGGAGAGGACATGGACGTCTCGTTTGTCATGCCACTCTACTGTCAGCTGTTGACCGTTCTCCTTGAACTCCACCTCCCCGCATATCCTTCCTGTTCGACCTGACTGTGCCACAGGCCACTGTGCTGTTGGAGAGCAGATGCTGGAAGAGTGTGGGACTGATGTAACAATTGTCCAAATACAAAGTGTGTCCCTTGCTGAGATGAGGAGCCAGCACGGTCATCACCACGGACCCGGACACCCCAAGCCCCTCATAATGTTGGCTGTCAGTGGTGGACCCTGTGTAAACTAAAATGTCCTGGACAAATCCTGTCTTCATATCGCACATGAACACAAACCTGGTGTCTTTTGGAGGGAATATATTGACGGAACGCCAGCTTACCTTTCCCTAACATCAGGTACTCATCAATGCATAGGTCCTTGTATGGTACAAAGACCTGACCAAATGCTGATGTCAGGCTGGAATGAACATTTATTTTGTGTCACAGGGTCATTTAGGATCGCAGTAGCATTGTTGATGAAATGTAGGCATCGCCGCAGAACTAGGAAGCGGTCTTGGGAAAAGAGGGTGGCAAAGAAGGGAGTTGCAAACATAGGATCTGTGCTCCAGTATTCTCTTAGGGAGTTCTTCTTTACTATTCCCATGAGAAGGACTGTCACCAGGAAGGTATACATTTCACTAATTGTGGTTGTGACTCCTGGCTCTCTTCTCCTGTAGTTCCAAGGCATAGTGATTGGTCTCTTCTACAATGTCTCCCACCAGCCCCTCTGTCAGAAACAACTTGAAGCACTCTTCATCAAATGGAAAGGAGCATTGCACTCCAGACTGAGACTCATCCAAGTAAACTGCAGGGCCAGGAGAGGTGAAATGGCTGGCGGCCTTCCAGCTACCACAGAACCCCTGTACTTCATCCACTGTCGGTCTGCCTCCACCAGAATCTTCAAAGGGACCTGGGACTGTGTCAGTGGACAAGAAGTCCTCAGATTCAGGGTTCTCAATGGCTACAAGGTTGGGGGGGCAGCTCCTCACTGTCAGAATCTGATTCCTGACTTTCATACTCAGACGCATTGTCAGAATTTTAAGAGAATCTCCAGAATTTGTGAGGTGTCTCCTTTTGAAATACATTGATAATGCTACAGCTTAGCTCACTAGCTACGTACATAAATTGAGTGAGAGGTTATGTGATTGACTGGGGGGGATGTGCCACTTGTATCAATAAGTCACTATCAGAAAATGTTTTGTGTGGTAATTATTTATTGTTTTATAAACATGTTTTCCATTTCGGGTGACAAATCATGCATTCCAATTCTTGCATCCAAAACTACGCTCTCGAATAATCAGAAACTTGTGCAAACGCACGGAGGAACAAACACAGTTCCGACACTTTACATACACGTGCGTAATAGCGAAAAAACAACAAACATCAAATAGAATCGAGGGCAATGCACACAAGTCTAATCCTGCACGAATTACGGCAGGTAACAGGTGCCCTATATACCCACAGAAATCAAAGCAATTGAAAACCAGGTGTGAAAAGGAACACAGACAAAACAACCAGAAAAAGAAAAAGGGATCGGTAGCGGCTAGTAGACCGGCGACGCCGAGCGCAGAGCGCCGCCCGAACAGGGAGAGGAGTTACCTTCGGTAGAAGTCGTGACAGTACCCCCCCTGACGTGCGGCTCCCGCAGCGCGACGACGCCGGCCTCGAGGACGACCCTGGAGGACGAGGCGCATGGCGATCCGGATGGAGGCGGTGAAACTCCCTTAGCATAGGTGGATCCAGTACGTCCTCCACCGGCACCCAGCATCTCTTCTCCGGACCGTACCCCTCCCAGTCCACGAGGTACTGAAGACCCCCACCCGACGCCTCGAGTCCAGTATGGACCGAACTGCATACGCCGGCGCCCCCCCGATGTCCAGGGGGGGCGGAGGGACCTCCCGCACATCATCTTCTTGAAGCGGACCAGCCACCACCGGCCTGAGGAGAGACACATGAAACGAGGGGTTAATACGGTAATACGGGGGGAGCTGTAACACACCTCGTTTATTCTCCTCAGGACTTTGAATGGCCCCACAAACCGCGGACCCAGCTTCCGGCAGGGCAGGTGGAGGGGCAGGTGGAGGGTCGAGAGCCAGACCCGGTCCCCCGGTGTGTACACCAGGGCCTCGCTGCGGTGGCGGTCAGCACTGGCCTTCTGCCGCCCTTCGGCCCGTTTAAGGTACCCGTGGGCGGCCTCGCAGGTTTCCCTTGAGCGTTTCACCCAATCGTCCACCGCAGGAGCCTCGGTCTGGCTCTGATGCCATGGTACCAGGACCGGCTGATAGCCCAACACACATTGGAAGGGCGACAGGTTCGTAGAGGAGTGGGGGAGTGAGTTCTGGGCCATCTCCGCCCAGGGGATGTACTTCGCCCACTCCCCTGGCCGGTCCTGGCAATACGACCGCAGAAACCTACCCACATCCTGGTTCACTCTTTCCACCTGCCCATTACTCTCGGGGTGAAACCCAGAGGTCAGGCTGACCGAGACCCCCAAACGTTCCAAGAATGCCTTCCACACCCTGGACGTGAACTGGGGACCCCGATCAGAAACAATATCCTCAGGCACCCTGTAGTGCCGGAAGACGTGAGTAAACAGGGCCTCCGCCGTCTGTAGGGCCGTAGGGAGACCGGGCAAAGGGAGGAGACGACAGGACTTAGAAAACCGATCGACAACGACCAGGATCGTGGTGTTGCCCTGTGACGGTGGCAGATCGGTCAAGAAGTCAACCGTCAGGTGTGACCAAGGCCGCAGTGGAACGGGAAGGGGTTGTAACTTCCCTCTGGGCAGCTGCCTAGGAGCCTTGCACTGAGCGCACACTGAGCAGGAGGACACATAAACCCTCACGTCCTTGGCTAAAGTGGGCCACCAGTACTTCCCACTAAGACATCGCACCGTCCTCCCGATCCCCGGGTGACCAGAGGAGGGGGATGTGTGAGCCCACCAAATTAACCTGTCTCTAACCACCAGTGGAACATACACCTGTCCCGCTGCACACTGTGGTGGAGTGGGCTCAACACGCGATGCTCGCTTAATGTCTGTGTCCACCTCCCACGTGCCACTAGACAAGAAGCCGGGAGGATGGGCGCAGGATCAATGGCCCGCTCCTCCGTATCATATAGTCGGGACAGTGCGTCTGCCTTAGTGTTCTGGGAACCTGGTCTATAGGAGATGGTAAACCTAAATCGGGTGAAAAACATGGCCCACCTTGCCTGACGAGGGTTCAGTCTCCTCGCTGCCCGAATGTACTCTAGATTACGGTGGTCAGTCCAGATGAGGAAAGGGTGTTGGGCCCCCTCAAGCCAATGTCTCCACACCTTCAGGGCTCTGACAACAGCTAGCAGCTCCCGATCCCCCACGTCATAGTTTCGCTCCGCCGGGCTGAGCTTCCGAGAAAAGAAAGCACAGGGGCGGAGCTTCGGTGGCACACCCGAGCGCTGGGAGAGTACGGCTCCAACCCCAGCCTCGGATGCGTCCACCTCCACTATAAATGCCAAAGAGGGGTCCGGATGCGCCAGCACGGGAGCCGAGGTAAAAAGAGCCTTCAGGCGACCAAAAGCCCTGTCCGCCTCAGCCGACCATCCCAGACGCGTCGGCTCCCCCTTCAGCAGTGACGTAATGGGCGCAGCCACCTGCCCAAAACCCCGGATAAACCTCAGGTAGTAGTTGGCAAACCCTAAGAACCGCTGCACCTCCTTTACCGTGGTTGGAGTTGGCCAATTACGCACGGCTGCAATTCGGTCATCCTCCATCACCAACCCCGATGTGGAAATGCGATATCCAAGGAAGGAGACAGCCTGTTGGAAGAACGAGCATTTCTCAGCCTTGACGTACAGGTCATGCTCCAACAGTCGCCCAAGTACCCTGCGCACCAGAGACACATGCGCGGCCCGTGTAGCGGAATAGACCAGAATATCATCGATGTAAACCACCACACCCTGACCGTGCAGGTCCCTGAGAATCTCCTCCACAAAAGATTGGAAGACTGCTGGAGCATTCTTCAACCCGTACGGCATGACGAGGTACTCATAATGGCCGGATGTGGTACTAAACGCCGTCTTCCACTCATCTCCCTTCCGGATACGCACCAAGTTATATGCACTCCTGAGATCCAGTTTTGTGAAAAACCGTGCTCCGTGAAATGACTCAATCGCCTTGGCAATGAGAGGTAGCGGGTAACTATACCCCACCGTGATGGAATTTAGACGTCTATAGTCAATGCACGGACGCAGATCACCCTCCTTCTTCACAAAAAAGAAACTTGAGGAGGCAGGTGAGATGGAGGGCCGAATGAACCCCTGCCCCAGAGATTCCGATATGTATGTCTCCATAGCCACCGTCTCCTCCTGTGACAGGGGATACACGTGACTCCTGGGAAGTGCAGCGCCTACCAGGAGATTTATCGCACAATCCCCTCGTCGATGAGGTGGTAATTGGGTCGCCTTCTTTTTACAGAAGGCGATAGCCAAATCGGCATATTCTGAGGGAATGTGCACGGTGGAGACTTGGTCTGGACTCTCCACCGTTGTAGCACCGATGGAAACTCCTACACACCTGCCTGAGCACTCCTCCGACCACCCCTGTAGAGCCCTCTGTTGCCACGAAATCCTGGGGTTGTGACGGGCCAACCAGGGGATCCCCAACACCACCGGAAACGCAGGAGAATCAATGAGGAAGAGACTAATTCTCTCCTCATGACCCTCCTGCGTAACCATACCCAGTGGAGCCGTGGCCTCCCTGACTAGCCCTGACCCTAATGGTTGGCTATCTAAGGCGTGCACTGGGAAGGGTTTGTCCAGCTGAATAAGGGGAATCCCTAACCTGTTCGCTAAACCGCGGTCAATAAAATTCCCCGCCGCGCCTGACTCTACTAGCGCCTTATGCCGTGAAAGAGGGGAAAATTCAGGAAAAACAATCCATACATACATGTGACCAACAGGGGGCTCTGGGTGAGCCTGGTGCCGACTCACCTGAGGTGTCCGGGCAGTGCTCGGCCTGGCGTCTCGACTCCCGGGGGGACCCCACCAGCACCGGTCAGTAGTGTGCCCTCTGCGACCACAGCTGGCACAGGAAAGACCCCTCCTCCGGTCGTCCTCGCTGAAGCACCTCCCAGCTCCATGGGTGTTAGAGTGGTGGAGCTGGGAGATGGAACTGACAGAGCCCGATCTGGACGTCCGCGGGTCGCCAGCAAGTTGTCCAACCGAATGGACATGTCAATCAATTGGTCCAAGGACAGGGTGGTGTCTCTACAGGCCAGCTCCCTACGGACGTCCTCACGCAAACTACACCTATAGTGATCGATCAAGGCCCTGTCGTTCCATCCCGCGCCAGCGGCCAAGGTCCGGAACTCTAGAGCAAAGTCCTGAGCACTCCTCCTCTCCTGCCTCAGATGGAACAGCCATTCACCCGCCGCTCAACCCTCAGGTGGGTGATCGAACACGGCCCGAAAGCGGCGGGTGAACTCTGGGTAGTGGTCCCTCGCCGAGTCAGGATCGTTCCATACCGCGTTGGCCCACTCCAGGGCTTTACCTGCGAGGCAGGAGACGAGGGCGTTCACGCTCTCACCCCCCGAAGGAGCCGGACGAACGGTCGCCAGGTATAGGTCCATCTGGAGTAAGAAGCCCTGGCACCCGGCCGCCGTCCCATCATACTCCCTCGGGAGGGCGAGTCGAATCCCACTGTGCTCAGGCAATGAAGGAGAGGGTAGTGGTACTGGTTGGGGTGTGGCTGATAACGGTGTGGGAAGGCCACCTCTCTCCCATCTCTCCATCGTCGCCATCACCTGATCCATGGCGGTCCCCAGTCGGTGTAACACTGACGTGTGGTGTTGAACTCGCTCCTCCACGGACCCTGGGAGTGCGTCCGCTCCTGCTGACTCCATAATTATACGGGTGCAGGATTCTGTGATAACATGCGTCTTGGTGAGAGGTGTAGGAGTCAGGCGCAGGAGAGAGCAGGCATGTCTGAGAAGCGTGTTTAATAATATAGTCCACCAATACAAAACGGCACAGACAAAAATCCCAAAACTACGCTCTCGAATAATCAGAAACTCGTGCAAATGCACGGAGGAACAAACACAGTTCCGACACTTTACATACACGTGCGTAATAGCGAAAAAACAACAAACATCAAATAGAATCGAGCGCAATACACACAAGTCTAATCCTGCACGAATTACGGCAAGTAACAGGTGCCCTATATACCCACAGAAATCAAAGCAATTGAAAACCAGGTGTGAAAAGGAACACAGACAAAACAACCAGAAAAAGAAAAAGGGATCGGTAGCGGCTAGTAGACCGGCGACGCCGAGCGCAGAGCGCCGCCTGAACAGGGAGAAGTTGTACTGATTATGATGAACTAAACTATTTCCAGCTGTTTGTGTGGAGCCATGTTTGTTGACATACAATGCATTCTGGGTTGCACATTATTCTGTCAGACCAAAGATGTTATAACCTAGTGAGGTGAATAAGGGTTCACTCATTTTTGAGAACTTCTGGAAATGAATGGTGGGTTGTGAACGATGGTAGACGCACCCCCATTCATGCATACTATAAACAGACCTCTTCTTAGCTTTGGTTTCTGTGAGGGGAGAAGCATGGCAGCGAACAGAAACTACCCATCGTCAGCTTACTTTCGAGTTTAACACTAGAGTTTAACTCTCTTTCGCACAATGGTGAGCTCAGCTGTGATGTGATTAATTTCTATTAGCTAATTCATATTGTAGTTCGTCAGCCAAGAGTTATATAAGTGGTCATATTTGTGTTACTCAATCTTTCCTCAGTTAGTGCTCGGACAACTGTAGCCTAAGTTTTTCCCGGTTTGAATAATTGTGTTATGCTGTAGATACTTCTGTGAATGTCTGAACATTGTATCCAAAAATAAACTGCTCACATTCTGGACATCACTTTAAGGACTGTGTTTGTGCAAAATGTTTCTGAAAACTGTGACCAGCTCAAATGCTGATAGTTTCGAATGACGCAACAGACCATTCTAAATAAGCGTTCTAATCACACCGGTTTGATCGTACACTACAGGGACCACTAGAATGATCACGTACGTGTGAAAAGGTTCAATTGTATTCATTTTGTTATTACTTAGACCCTCCTTTGTTTATCATAAGTAAACAAAATCAATGCATGAAACCAAAGACTTTCAAACCCTTCATTCTGGGTTGTACAATCCAATGAGAAACTGATCCTCTTTCCATAGCCCTTACTTGTAAAACCATTGCAGTAGAATGTTTTAACATAAGACCTTCGCTTCATACAGCTACACATATGCTTCATTACACAATTTCATTAATGGATTCTGGCAATGACATTTGAGCTGGAGCATTTGTCACGAGTGGCATGTTAATGACAGATCAACCTGATACCCCAAATAAACAATTTTGCACAAGCCTAAATCAATTACAGGCACGGTTGACCACTCCCCTCCTTCCTGGCACTCATTCTTCTGCCATTTCTTCTTCAGATAGTCTTTCAGTTTGTCCAATGCTCATGTTCAAAGTGGATGGCCCTTGATAATGTCCCGATTTCTCTCACCTGAGCCACCATTATCCTTTACGGTCCATTATGTCTTGTCTTTTTTCCAACCAGTACACCAGCAGCATGAAAAGTTTGGACGGGATCTCTCTCCATGCTCAATCCACGTGGATACATTGCGCACTCCTGAGATAAAAGGCAGTTGATAGCTTCGACTGGACGCTGTGCACAAGTTGCTGGCTCGGACTCAGGAAGGACAGGGCCATAGTGAAAGCCGTTGTAGTCATTACTTCAGCCGGTTAGAGTTGGGTGAGGCTCACACTGTTCTTGGATTAATTATATCTTCCATGCATCTAGACACCATCTGTGGTCACCTTTGCCATAACCTCGAAAGAGGACAGACCAGAACAACCGTTTAGTTTAGGGCATTTCTGATTCAGGAAATCCAGGCAAACGATTCACTGTATGACAAATGATTACTTCTACCAATATTCTTAATACAAAGAGAATAACAAGACACATTTGAAACCATTTTTGCAAATTGGCTTACACTCACTCCCCTATCACATTGTATCATGTGTGTTATGTGTGTCTCACCCATGATGCGTCCAACCACAGACACTGCTCCAGTAAACTCTGCATGTCTGTGTTTGAACAGTAAGTGGAGTTTGTTAACCTCTGAGGCCCCAGTGTCCACTGTGGTCTGGCAGTAGGTAGGACTGTTGTAGAAGAACAGGTCTAGCAGAGTGTCAAAGGTGAATGGTCTCAGACGACTGATACTGGGGAGAGTGATCCTCTGGATGTCCCTGAGAGAGGGGGAGGGAAGAGAAGGGGTGAGAGAGAAGGGAGGACAGAGGAAAGAGAAGGGGTGAGAGAGAAGGCGATGTGTCAAAATGCAGTAGTAAATACTGGTTGAGTAGACTGAGGATGCTTATCTGTGTGTGTTCTTACTTGGCTACTCCAGTGGCCTGTCCATGTAGTGCACTGTGCCAGTTGACAGGTTGGAACTCAACTCTGGCCACTCCTGTAATCACTCCCCAGCAGGGACAGGGACGCACTCCTGAAGTCATTCACTACACAGACACAAACACACACACACTCCTGAAGTAATTCACTAATCAAATCAAAATCAAATCAAATTTATTTATATAGCCCTTCGTACATCAGCTGATATCTCGAAGTGCTGTACAGAAACCCAGCCTAAAACCCCAAACAGCAAGCAATGCAGGTGTAGAAGCACGGTGGCTAGGAAAAACTCCCTAGAAAGGACAAAATCTAGGAAGAAACCTAGAGAGGAACCAGGCTATGTGGGGTGGCCAGTCCTCTTCTGGCTGTGCCGGGTGGAGATTATAACAGAACATGGCCAAGATGTTCAAATGTTCATAAATGACCAGCATGGTCAAATAATAATAATCACAGGCAGAACAGTTGAAACTGGAGCAGCAGCACGGCCAGGTGGACTGGGGACAGCAAGGAGTCATCATGTCAGGTAGTCCTGAGGCATGGTTCTAGGGCTCAGGTCCTCCGAGAGAGAGAAAGAAAGAGAGATTGAGAGAATTAGAGAGAGCATACTTAAATTCACACAGGACACCGGATAGGACAGGAGAAGTACTCCAGATATAACAAACTGACCCCGACACATATTTTGTAATTGACCAAATACTTATTTTCCACCATAATTTGCAAATAAATACATTTAAAATCCTACAATGTGATTTTCTGGATTTTTATTTCTCATTTTGTCTGTCATAGTTGAAGTGTACCTATGATGAAAATGACAGGCCTCTCATCTTTTTAAGTGGGAGAACTTGCACAATTGGTGGCTGACTAAATACTTTTTTGCCCCACTGTATCATTGAGTTAATAAAGCAACATACAAACAGGCAGCTCCAAAATGCATGTGTTTCAGCCTAGCTCAGTGCTTTCTGTGGTGATGGGGCAGGCCTGCAGAAAATAGGAGCATTCCACTGTGATTGGCTCAACATTGCACCGTGATTGGCTCAGTGTTCTGTCACTCATGGGGACACTGTCACCCGCCTTTAGTAACGGTAGACATCAAGAATGTGAGCCCTTTGGGTGCTGCCATAGAGTTACATTAGAAGTGCCCTTCCAAGAAGGCTCAAGGTCGTTGGCCATAGATAAAATGACGTCAAATCACATTATATCTACAGTAGATTTGATTGGACTGATCATGTCAACATCTTACTTTCAAAATCTTAGCTAGCAGTCATCATCATGAATCAAGTAGACAATCTACTGGCAAATCAGTTTTAATCCTTGTCATATGAAGAGAAATAATGAAGATAAATTATAGATAAAACGTATCGGTGCTCAAAGGCCATTGGACATAAACATTACACAACAAGTTGGAAATTGCAAATTCAACAATGAGTTGTTTGGAAGGAATCTGTGACATTGGCTAACCGTAAGCATTGCAACTGGGAAGTCAGACTGGGAAAATATGTTTTGAACTGTCATCCAACTGTAAATCTTTTTCTTTGATGACAAAATGTGTCAACAAAGGACCACCGCGCACAAGGTGAGTCCAAAATTATCTTATTTACCTTTATTTAACTAGGCAAGTCAGTTAAGAACAAATTCTTATTTTCAATGACGGCCTAGGAACAGAAGGTTAACTGAACAACAGATAGTCATTTAGACAGACTATCTTGGCGCTCTTAGGCACAGGGACTATGGTGGTTTGCTTGAAACATGTAGGTATTATTCAGACTGTTCGGGAGGCAAAGGAGGGTCTGACCCGATACTCTGACAGACCCTGCTCCCAGTACACAGCATACCTCTCCCCATCTACTGCCATACCCCCTCCTCCTTGTCCTCTCATCCTACAACACACACACACACAGATTCTCAATGAACCCAGATTAAACAGATACGGAGACAGTGTGAGCATGTGACGCACTCACATGCTCACACTGCCTATTCATCTAGTCTATTCATCTAATCTCTGGCAGCAGCAGGGACTGACCCAGTGGGCTGCAGTCCAGAGAGGAATGTTATGATATCTCATCCAACAGCTGTTCCACACTCGCTACCTATTCCCGTTACTTCCCCTCCTCACTCACCGGTAGACCAAGCCTGTTCCTGTCTCTCCGAGTCCTCTCTGCAGATGGGGAGCCACAAGTCCTTGGAGTCTGCACAGTGACAGTAAAACCAATGGGGTTGTACAGGCTGGTAGAGGGGCGGGGTAGGCTCCATGTCAACGAACTCGAAGGAGGAAGTGAAAAAAGGAGATGTCTCACCCACCACACCAGACACCTGTAGTGGTAACATCATTATGACATTATACTGTTACTTACAGTGTAACTAACGAACTAGAAATCTGTGTTTCCACAATCACACATAAAGCAACACTGAAGAAACTAAAATGTCTAAATAACACTTAGCTCTGCCAAACCGAAACCAATCCTTTAGTCCTCATTTGTTTTCTGCATTCACCGAAACTGAGAAAATCTAGTTTAAAACTTCATAGAGATCCATAGGTGCTATTCTAGTGAGGTAGTAGCGTCACAACCAAGACGTAGCTCGATCTACCTTCCCCTCCACAATTTTTATTTTTTATTGAACTTTTGTTCAGGGCGGCAGGGTAGCTTAGTGGTTAGAGCGTTGGACTAGTAACCGGAAGGTTGCAAGTTCCAATCCCTGAGCTGACAAGGTACAAATCTGTCGTTCTGCCCCTGAACAGGCAGTTAACCCACTGTTCCTAGGTCGTCATTGAAAATAAGAATTTGTTCTTAACTGACTTGCCTAGTTAAATAAAGGTTAAATAAATAAAAAATATTCAACTCGGCAAGTCAGTTAAGAACAAATTCTTATTTACAATTATCTACAGTTACAGCCAGGAACTTCAATAATTTAACATTAGCCAGGAAGTTGTCCCTTGTCCCTGTAGCTCCCACTGATCAGAGAGGAGACCAGGACAGGCGAGAATAGCCTAGTAAAAGACTTCTGCCGGGATAAACAAAGCCCTGTTTTATTCTCTCTATCACTGCAAGCATCTCCTCTACTTTGCTCTCTTTCACTTGCCTCCTCTCCTCCCCTTTCTTCCCCTTTTTTCCTCTACTTACAGCTGAATCGGTCCCGAGCTCAGCCCCGGGTGTGTTCCTGTCCAGAGGTGTGTGTGCAGGTGTATTCAAATCAAATTTGATTGGTCACAAGCAGATGTTACTGCGGGTGCAGCAAAATGCTTGTCCAGAGGTGTGTGTACAGGTGTGTCAGACAGGTCCTGAACGATGCGGGTGGGGCCAGGCTGAGACCCCTCCCCCCCGGCCCCACGCCCTCTGACATCACCCTGACATCTCAGGCCTACAGAGAGAGAGAGAGAGTTGGGTACGGAGGCACTTGCCACAGGGGTGTGGTCTGTGTGATGCTCTGTGCCAGACTAGGAGCCAGATCAGTGGGAACTAACAGAGGAACTGAAAGACAAATAACAAGAAAACAACCATGTTAGCTAAACTCTGAGCATTAGCCAGAGATACACCAGAGAGTACTGGTATTACCCATGCATGGCATCTCTGTTTAAGATTAGATCAGCAATAGTCCAGATGACAACAGAAGTGCTAGTTCTTTGGGTCAAATTAGTGCCAGCTACCTGGCTTATACTAGAGGCTCATGACAGTGAAGCCAAGCTATTTAGCTAATTAATTGACCTCTGTCTGTCTTAGCTACGCTAGTCAGCCAGCCATAAGGCAAAGCTTTCTTAGCCTGGCTGCAGGTTTAAATTATATTTTTCTATTGTCACATACCCTGGAAAGGTGCAGTGAAATGTGTTATTTTACAGTGTCAGCCATAACGTATCAGTACAAATTAAGATTAAGTGCCTTTCTCAAGGGCACATCGACAGATTTTTCACCTAGCTTTAGCTATTATTATTGCTAGTTATCCTTGGTTGCTGTATCTATCTAGCTAGTAGGTTTTATTTTTTTATTTAACCTTTATTTAACTAGGCAAGTCAGTTTAAGAACACATTTTTATTTACAATGACGGCCTACCCCAGCAAAACCCTCCCCTAACCCGGACGATGCTGGGCCAATTGTACACTGCCCTATGGGACTCCTCATCACGGCCGGTTGTGATACAGCCTGGGATCGAACCTGGATCTATAGTGATGCTTCTAGCAGTGCGATGCAGTGCTTTAGACCTCTGCGCTACTCAAGATCCCTACCCTGGAGTAGCTACATGATTGAACACCAAAGTCCAGTCTTTGCTAGTTAGCTAAAACAGACTCACATCAGCCAGTGCAGTGCCCGTTGCTCGCTAGCTAATTGTAGCTAGTCAGGACAGAGAAGGCAGTCCAAAAACAATATGAACTGACCTGCTGCTGATCTGGATAGTTTGGTAGGACAGTCGGTCAGGGCACTCACATCAAATTTTCTGACACTACAGACCAATGACTGTATACAGAAGTGCCACCCTGTCACTAAACTAACCCCGGGTTGCCTAATCAATAAAACCATGTAGCTAGCAACATTTGTTGAAAACATTCCCATCTAGCTATCCGATTACCCAGAGTGTGCGATAATCACTTGGCTGTAGTGTTGGTGCTTTGAATTTTCAATTGGGAACTCAAAAAACCCGTTGTGAAATCATGACATCAGTGATCTTCAGGTCGGAAAGTCAGAGCTCTAGAAAGATGATACATTTCCGACTTGTAATTCCGAGTAGTATGACCTTTCTAAGCGATTTTTCTCAGTCTGAGCTTCTTTTTTTTTCAGAGTTCCCAGTTGTCTTGAACGTACTGAAGCCACCGGTCGGCCATATTAGCACTTTCCAGTAGGTGCAGTTCTCCATAGGAATGAATAGAATTGTACAGTATTTCAATTAAATGTTTCAAGGACATTATTTTCTTGTTGTAGGGGACAGTAACATAAGTAATCTAAAAAAATATATACTTTATGTGAAAAAACATGTTTATACTTCAAGGAAAATAAATATTTTTTTTTGTTTATCTCACATAATATAATGTAAAAGTATGTATTAAGGTGTCTGGAAAAGAATGCATGTGTCAAAAACAAATGTTGACATTTATACATGCATTTCTATGGCTTCCAAAATATGTTTCACAACAGTGGGGGAGTGCCAAAATATGTCGGCTGCCCCTTTAACGGGCCACTCGAGTCTTCCCATGTGCCTGTGAGTACCACTAGCAGTGGAAGCAAACTAAAACATTGAAAAACAACCAAACTTGTGAAAAAAAAACAATGTAAATATCCAAGAAACACGAGGATAAAGTCTCACTTTAGTAGTTAGACCAACTTTTATGCCTGTGCGGACACACACATATCTACACCCCCTTATAAAACTTTTGTAGTGGGCATATTTCTCATGGCAATGACCCAAGTAACTAAACATAATACAGGGGTGGTGTGTATAGAATGAGTGATATTGTGTATCTCCCCTGTGAGTAGGCATATCACTGGTGGAAACCAGATGATTGACAGATCATTATCTCAAAACTCAACTGTAAATGTTACCCATAATGTTGGAAGTTGTTGTACCTCTAATATATAGGTACAACCAGAGCTGTATAATTGTCAGACTTGGTTAGCCACTAAAAGGTCAAAAATCCTATATTCTAGAGAGATTTCAATCTGGAATGTGATGGGAGTGTAACCCTTCATTAAGTAGGAATGTTAGTGTGTGTTTGAGAGAGAGAACGAGAGAGGAGGGCAGATGTTATTGGCGCCAGGTCGGTGGCTCTTCGCCTGTGGAGTCGAGGGGAAGCGTCATCATGCTTTAATTCGGCTGGCAGCTAACCGAACACGGCCATGCGAAACAAACGAGTGTGCTCGCTTACTCCATTAAAATACCTTCCCTTGAAAAACGAGAAAAAAAACAGGAAGAGTATTTTGTCCATTTTGAGTCCCTGTAGCCAGTTTACTTCTACAAAATAATTACAATTCGTGTAATATAACTCAAGAAATCTGTTATTACTTTGACACTTTTTGGCGAGGAGATCTTAGTCGCTCAATTTAATATCTAACTAAGATGTTTGGTACAGTATTTCTAAGTAAAGAAATGTGCATGAAAACGAGTCGTCTCTCGTTGAATGACAACAGACTTTCCTGAAGAATCCCTACTGTTGACCAATCACCGTCGAAGGGGCGTCGACTTCGGCTCCGAAATCCGGCTTGCCTTAGGAAAAAATGTCGTGTGCCCGAACAGGCGAAAAAACCCTTACCTAAATTCAAAATCAACAAAAACGTCGTCATAATATGTGCCCGAACAGTTTCGTCTGGGAAGCATGCAGACGCGTGAGCGTTGCTGCGCGAGGTGGGATAGCTATAACGTTATTATTCCTATTTATTTCTGCATCACTAGATATGAAACAAAGCTGCAGAAATACTTTGAAAACAGCTACTGCAGCATTTGTTTTGCTACGAATCACTACTCGCACGTACTTCACTTTAGACTATTTTCATGAAATGCTCGCACTGACCTACCGCCAATATGGCTGGTGAATTGACCATTCGCTAAGCCCCGCCCCCCTTGGAGAGGAAGACCTTATGTCAGTATATTTTTTTATTTTACTAGGCAAGTCAGTTATTAAGAACTAGTTCTTATTTACAATGATGGTCTATCCTGGCCAAACCCTAACCCGGACAACGCTGGGCCAATTGTGTGCGACCCTATGGGACTCCCAATCCTGTCTGGTTGTGATACAGCCTGGAATCGAACCAGGGCTGTAGTGACACCTCTAACACTGAGATGCAGTGCCTTAGCTGCGCCACTCGGGAGCTTATATAGATCATATTTGAATTTACTCAGTCAGCCCAAAACATGAACCAAAATTGTAACGATTGTCTTCCTCTTCTGATGAGGAATAAGAAGGATCGGACCAAAATGCAGCGTGGTACGTGTCCATGATAACTTTAATAACTCAATAAAATACCAAAAGAACAACATGCAGGAAAGAAATGAAAATCAAACCAGTCCCATATGGTAGAAACAGAAGACAACTACCCACAACCCATAGTGGGAAAACAGGCTGCCTAAGTATGGTTCTCAATCAGAGACAATGACAGACAGCTGTCCCTGATTGAGAACCATACCCGGTCAAAAACAAAGAAATACAAAAACATAGAAAAAATAACATAGAACGCCCACCCTAAATTTAACTTCTCCTGCGATAATATATTTAAGTTGTATGTGGGAATAATGTTTTTTGAAACTATACCGACTATATTGTCAATTTATAAAAATAGAACAGAAACAGATAACACAATGGTCCATGAATCCTTAGTTTGGGGGTTATAATAGTAAGATAACACGATAAAGCTCATTAAAGCATCAGCCATAATTATCCACCTATATTTGACTTCCATTTGGCCTAAACTAAAGTTAATTATCTCTGCAGAGGTTGCTGGCTGGCAAGAGGCTGAACAATTATTAACTCATTATGGTGCTGTCGTGATGATTGAAGCAAAATGCCATAGCTGCGAAAGACACCAGTCCTGTATTTCCAGTCTTATCTCAGTCTAGTCAATCATTCAATCAAGCATAGAGGAAAAACAACTCCAGGAATAGGTCAAAACAGATACTGTTCACAGAGCCATGTTACATTGTGTGTCATTGGTTGAGCTGTAGGATTGAGCTGTAGGATACATATGGTATGTTATTACCTGTAGGTAAGCCTCGAACTGCCCCACTGGCTACACACTGGTTGAATCAACATAGTTTCAAATCACATTTTATTTATCACATGCGCCTAATACAACAGGTACACCTTACCATGAAATGCTTACTTATGAGCCTTTAACCAACAATACAGAGTTTTTTAAAAAGTAAGTAAGAAAAATGTGCTAAATAAACTAAAGGAAAAATAGTAACACAATAAAATAACAATAATGATGTTATATACGGGTACTGAGACAATGTGCAGGGGTACGGGTTAGTTGAGGTAATTGAGATAACATGTACATGTCAGTAGGGATAAAGTCACTATGCATAGATGATAAAAAGAGAGGGGCAGCAGTGTGAAGAGTGTGATGGAATGTGTGTGTGTGTGTGTGTGTTGGAGTGTCAGTGTAGTATGTGTGAGTGTGTGGTTAGAGTCCAGTCAGTGTATTAGCATGTCCAAGAGAGTCAGAGAATTTTTTTATTATGAATAATTATAGAATAAGAGGGGTCAATGCAAAAAATCTGGCTAGCCATTTGATTAACTGTTCAGTAGTGTTATGGCTCGGGGGTAGAAGCTGTTAAGGAGCATTTTGGTCCCAGACTTGGTGCTCTGGTACCACTTGCAGTGCGGTAGCAGAGAGAACAATCCGTCTATGACTTGGGTGGCTGGAGTCTTTGACCATTTTTAGGGCCTTCTCCTGACACCGCCTGGTATAGAGGTCCTGTATGGCAGTAAGCTTGGCCCCAGTGATGTACTAGGCTGTACGCACTACTCTCTGTAGTGTCTTGTGGTCAGATTCTGAGCAGTTGCCATACCAAGCCGGAATGCAAACAGTCAGGATGCTCTCCATGGTGCAGCTGTATAACTTTTTGAGGATCTGAGGTCCCATGACAAATCTTTTCAGCCTCTCGAGGGGGAATAGGCATGGTCGTGCCCTCTTCACAACTGTGTTGTTGTGTTTCGACCATGATAGATCCTTAGTGATGTGGACAGCAAGGAACTTGAAGCTCTTGATGAATTTCAATGAAATTATGTTGAACCAACGTGGAATAGATGTTGAATTGGCATCTGTGTCCAGTGGAGTAGGTTATATATTATTACCTGTAGTTAGGCCTAGAACTGTAGGTTATAACTTTAAGCCTGATCATTAGGGTACGAAACTGACCTTAGATCAAGGGCTATAGGACACATAATCCTACCTCTTTGGGTGCTCAGGTTTCATTCCTCGAATCCAATTATATTTCTGACTGCTCTCCCTGCCATAGGCACTATGATAAGGAGGTGAGGCTCTGTGTGTGATATAAAACTGTCTCTAGGATGGAATTTGAAAGAAGCTGTACCACTGTAGCCTGCAGTCAAATTAACAAATCGCCCTCTAGTGGCCTCATGGGTGGATTGTTATTCATATTTTTTATAATGTCATTATTAATTAATAAACTTTTTTTTTTTTTTACCCGCTGATTTTCTATGTCGAACAAATGGTTTTATTATGTTTCAGTATCCTTTGATGTATATAAAGTGTAATATTGGGATGCAAACGCTAAACTGAATACATTTCAACTCTATATCTGACATGGTATATAGGTGTCTTCTTTTTTTAAGCCCATAATCATGTGTGTGAGGTGTATACTTTTCTTTCAAAGTAGATTTGTTTAACACTCTGTGTGACCCTGATTTATCCCACTGCAGTAAAAAGATAAACTGGCATTCCTGCAAAGGAAAGCCCTGCACATGCGCACACACACACACACACACACACACACACACACACACACACAAACGCACACACGCGCGCACACACACACGCGCGCGCACACGTACACACACGTACACACACACACCATTCCTCCACACATTACACACAGTCCATCCCCAAGCCTAACCAAGACATCTAACTTTACGTTCATGTTCTGTGAAAGGTGAGAGTTTCATAGCATGTGTTCCTTGTTCCTTATGTAAACGTGTGGGTCACCATAATGTATGTGTGATGACTCCCATTTCTCACATCCCTGGGTGTGTGTGTGATTAGTTTGATGGGTGTGTGTGGATAGCATGATCACACCTTTCCTCCAGGGCAGAGAGAAAAAGAGGGGGAGTGAAGGTAGAGGGGGAGGGGGAAGGATAAGGAGAGAGAGTGAAGAGAGAGAGAGACTAAAGAGAGCAAGATTGAGCAGACACCCATTTTCAACACCTAGGCGAGGCACAGCAGCTTTGAGGGAGAAACAGAGAGAGTTACAGAAAGGGGGAAGGGGAGAGTTGAGTAATAGGAGGGTGTGGTTATCTTCCAGAGGGGAAACGATAAGCAGAGTTAGCTTGGTGGAACTCACTACACTCTTTCACTTGCTCCCACACACACTCTGCATATACAAATACACACATACAAACTCCTAAACATACTCAATCTCACTCTGACCGGAAGAAGAGAAGAGAGTGGGAACAGCAAGTCTGAGAGAGCAACCGCGTGCCAGCACAGAGAAACAAGAGAGTGAGGGAACAGCAAAAAAGGAAATTGGACATGAAAGACAAAGTGAAGAGAGGAGGAGCAGGAGATCAGGGAACGTCAGGTGAGAAAGAACACGACTGCTCAGCCTTGCTCTGGTGTCTGTTTCACAACACTCTTCTCTCTTTCACTTTCCCCCACTTCCTTGTTTTTCCATATGGTCTCTCTCTCTTTTTCTCTGCTGTTCCAGACTGCCCTACAGGGGGCTATTGTAGCACTGCTGGTCTGCTGTAGCCTGGTTCCAGCCTGGTTCTCTTTCAGTCAAACTGTTGTTGTCTTGCCAAATGGTCTGGTCTGCCAATGCAACACTAACAGTGTGGCATTGTTAAAGGCAGGTAGAGTAGAGTCAGGAAGCCTGACTATGTCTGTAGGGAACACAAATCCTATGTAGAGAGAATAATGACCAGAGTTCTGGTTGTACAGTTTTCAACACTGCCAATTACTAAGCCATGTTGTTGAAGGAAACAATTGTATGTATTACGTACATTCCTAGGAGATGCAGGAATGTACCTAATACATAATCTCTGCTCTGTGTCGTTCCTCTTCGCCACACCACATGTCTCTCTGCATGCTACAGTTTGTTGTGCCCTTTTTCCAAGGGAGGCTTTTCTCCCTCTTCCTGGCTTACACACACACACACACACACACACACACACACACACACACACACACACACACACACACACACACACACACACCCCTCCTTCCATACTTGTGTAGTGAGCATATTTCTCATGGCAATGACCCAGGTAACTAAATACACATCTGCCTCTGTGTTACACTCACCCAATACAGGGGTGGTGCGTATAGAATGAGTGATCGTGTTTGTGTGTTTTCTCATGAATCCCATACCTGTGTAGTGACTGATGATGTGTGTGTCTGTGTGTGTGTTAGGGGGGGGTGTTATCTTCCCTGGCATATCTCCCCTGTGAGTAGGCATATCCCCGGGGACAACCAGATGATTGACAGATCATTATCTCGAAACTCATCTGTAAAGGTTACCCATAATGTTGGACACTGTTGTACCTCTAATATATAGGTACAACCAGAGCTGTATAATTAAGACTTGGTTAGACACTGAAAGGTCAAAACTAATATATTCTAGTGAGATTTCAATCTGGAATGTGATGGGAGTGTAACTTTTCATCAAGTAGGAATGTTAGAGGTGTGTGTGTGTGTGTTTGTGAAAGAGGAGGGCAGATGTTATTGGCATCAGGTCTTGTGGCTCTTTGCCTCTGGAGTCGAGGGGAGTAAAGCGTCAGTTCTTCAGTTTGGCTGGCGGCTGGCAGCTTCCCTTGAAAAACGAGAATTAAGCCACAATAGTACTATTGTCCGTTTTGAGACGCCGTAGCCAAAATAGTCCGAATTGATCTAAGATAACTTAACTGGGGTCTGCATGATTCTCAGCTGAAACAGTTCGTAAGAGTTTTTGCATATTAATGATAACATTTTGTGACATTTTCTGTTCGTTTTGTTTTTTCCAGACGTTCAGGCACCCAACATTTTTTCTCGAGGCAAGCTGAAGTCTACACCCCTTTGTAGGTGATTGGTCAACAGTAGGAATTCTTCAATAAAGTCTTTGTTGTAATTCAACGAGAGACGACTCGTTTTCATGCACATTTTGTATTTGAGAACCACTGCATCAAACATCTTAGTTAGATGTAAAATTGCGCGACTAAGATCTCCTCAGCAAAAACGTCAAAATGTTCTTTCTGTCTGAGAAAAAAACACTTTTCAACCTATATCATCTAATACACAATAAATGTATAATAAAACATAAACAAATATAATGATATGACAAATAAAGAATGAATAAGCCTTTTCATACTTTATAATATGTCCATATATAGTTATAATCTGTTTGAGGAACATATACCCCAAATATTTCACCATCTTTATTACTTTACCAAACATATCATGACATTGTTGATAGTCAAAATCTGTTCAATGTGAGCACGTCTAAATCAACATTTGGGCCATTAAACTTAAACAGCGTGCGTCCCTCCTATAGACAAGGGGAGAAGGGCTTTGTAAATGGCTCGATTTTGTCGTTCTGACCCTATGCAATGTGTCTGCCTTCACCATAAAACAATTTTGTTTTGACTTCCTCACAAAATTACTTCTTTACTTGTAAGTTTAAGAAAGTGTGTAGGTCACATTCTGTATCGTAGAGGTATGAAAGTTATGTATTTAGATCCACCTGCTCGAGACAAATTCAGCCATTTCTTTACCATGTCTGCGTCGTGAAGCAGTTGAGCAGGAGAAATGTTTTTCTAAGGACCATCCCTTTGACGTGACTTCGCAGTGAAGTGATATAAATTGATGTAATGACGCAGCCGACCACCAAAGGGAGGCAAATACCATTTTATTCAACAGAGGACCTTTACATGGGGAAAGGGGGATACCTGGTCAGCTGTACAACCGAATGCATTCAACTGAAATGTGTCTTCCACATTTAACCCAACCCCTCTGAATCAGAGAGGTGCGGAGAGCTTCCTTAATCGACATCCACGGCACCCGGGGAACTGCCTTGCTCAGAACAATAGATTTTTACCTTGTCAGCTCGGGGATTTGATCCAGCAATCTTTTACTGACCCAACTCTTCTACCCACTAGGCTATCTGCCACACCTAATGGTCCTAGGAAGGTCTGGATTTCTGTCTTCTGACTTATAAAACGGTGGTAAACATATACATATAATTCTAGTGCCCAATTCCGGGGACTGACACCTTAAGAGGTTTTGAGTAAGAGCACTGTGCATGCTGCAGTACTTGATCAGGTCTGTGTGTGACATGGACTGTATGGTGTGTGAGTGTGAGTGTCAGTGTGTATGTGTGTGTGTGTCTCTGTGTGACTATGTGTCGGTGAGTGTGTGTAGGCATTCACATGCCAGGGTTGGGTGTGGCAGTCCCTTACCTCTGAGGTGACATCACTGCTTCCAGGCAAATACTGCCAACTCAGACACAGACCCACCCCTCACACATGCTGGGTCCTGCTCTTGTCTGTGTGTCGAGGTAGGGAACCTCTTCCTTTCCTCCTCCTCTCTCTCCCTGGCACACTACACACTCACTCTCTCTCAAAGTGACACTATAGCTGGCTACTGTGACATCTTGAAAAAAATGATAATCCCACTGCAACGCAGTCTGATATACAACGTTTCTGCGACCTTATCACCTGAACATGTCCAGGGGTTAGGGTTTGTTCTTAATGATCCGATTGGCATGTTCATTCCCTCCCTTAATCAGATACACTCACACTGACCATTGGGAAAACAGCTGCTGGTATGAAGGAGGAAGAAAACCCATCATTCCTTGTGAAGATCCAGGGGGCGGGAGTAGAACCATTTGAGCTGCAGGTAAAACAAAGAGAGACACTAACACATAGTAACCAATGGTTTATATAAACTCTGGATTGGTGATGATATGTATTGGTCATTGAGAGGCTTAGACGCCACCTGTCAGCTGTATTAATGGAATTCTACAGTATTAAATGCATTGAAGTATGTTTGTTGTTGTGGTGGAGACAGTGACATTCGTAAACCCCCCCAAAATTGTACTTTAAGGAAAACATTTTTATATATTCTATCATTTAAAAAAATGATTTTCACTCATAATATAATGAAAGGGTATGGATTTAGGTGTCTGTAATATAATAAATGTGGCAAAACGAATGTAGACGTTAATAAAGGAATTTATATAGTTTCCAAAATAGCTTAAAATATATAGTGTATAAATAAATTAATCATTGACAGTCACACACACTACACATTCTCACACATTGGTCCTGAACCTTTAAACAACCCAGAGCCCCCTGTCCTCCAGGTTATGCACATCTGAAGGAACTGGATGCCGGAGTGTAGGTTGGGACATTCAATAGTACCACAACAGGTACAGACGTGCAGTGAGGGTGGAACAAGAGGTGAAAGGGACCAAAATTAGCACACCATTAATTCATATCACACTAGTGACTACATACCATGAGGCCACAGCCAATCTAAATGTGGAAGCATCAAATCAAATGTATTGGTCACATACACATATTTAGCAGATGTTATTGCAGGTGTAGCGAAATGCAAACTTGTTAAGTATAATAATGCCAAGTTCACACACTAACTATTCTAAAGGACCACTATATATTGTGTAAGGACCAGTCAAGTGCATGTATGTCCAAGCCTGTGAAAGTGTATATTAATTTGAATCTGTTATCTAAGTAGCATAATAAAATAATCCCCATCAAAATCCGTCAGTTTAAACTGGAGATATATGGATAATCCATCAAATCCGCCTATGTCAGCCTTCTGCATCTGCTGTGGAAGGTGGCCGAGTTACTAACCTGGTCTCAGAGCATGTCGTATTATTCTGTATGTAATCCGAGACACTTCATTTAGTAGGATATGTTGCGTTTCGTATGGTATGTATTAATTTGTGAATGTCCATCACCGATTTCCTATGATATATTATGAATTACAATTCATATTACATGTTAAGAATTTTCAAAATGCACAATATGTGTATGAATTTGCTAAATGTACAATAATTTACGAATTTGCAAAACATATCATTTGTTACGAATTTGAAAAACGAATTGTAGCTAGGTGGCTAAAGTTAGCTAGCTCACTAATGTTAGCTAGGCTAGGGGTTGGGGTTAGGGGTTAGGCATAAGTTTAGGAGTCAGGTTAAAGGGGAAGGGGAAGGGTTAGCTAAAAGGGTTACGTTTAAGGTTAGGGGAAGGATTAGCTAAAAGGGTTAAGGTTACCTAACATACTAAGTAGTTGCAAAGTAGCTAAAAGTAGTAAGTAGTTGAAAAGTAGCTAAAAGTAGTAAGTAGTTGAAAAGTAGCTAACGGGCTAAAATGCTAAAGTTGTCTTGATGAGATTTGACCTCGCAACCTTTGGGACTTATGTAACCATACCAAATGTAACATATCAAATTAAATAGAATGTCTCGGATTCACATACAGAATAATACAAAATGCACTGGAGCTACAGCGGTGTTTCTCTGAAAATGCTTTAGAACCGTTGGGACTACAAACTAATATAACGCCACTATGGAAAGGGGAGACTCACGAACACGATAGTGTTCTCCGTTTTGCTTTAGGACCCATCCACAAGTGTCACAGGATTCATCTGAATGTAACCCATGCAAATGAATGGAAGTATGGAGGTAGTTTTGTGCCAACAAAAATAAGAGGTTCAATATGTGTCCAAAAAACTAAAATATTTCCTGAGCTTTCTTATATCTCATAGATATAGGACAGACACTTCAAAACCGTATTCTTTATGATAAAAAAATACAATAATTGTGTGTATCTCCGTAGGTCCATGGTTTCTGGCTGGTTCAGGAGGCTGTGATGGCGGTGTTGGGGAGAGAGGAGGTGTTTCCTCGCTCCAGCCTCTCATTGGCCCTCTCCGGGATGACCCTTGACCCCTTGACAGAGCTGCAGAGCCTGAAGAACCTCAAACCAGGAGCCACGCTCCGCCTGATGGAGGGTAGGAGAAGAACTACTTTACATACAATACTACTGTCTCCATGTTTACATCCCAAATGGCAACCTATTCCCTTAGTAGTGCACTACTTTTGACCAGGGCCTACCATATACTGTATATGAGTACCATTTGAGACTTAGCCTCTCTGTCTTCCCCTTTCTTTCTTTCTTTCTTTCTCTTCCTCTGCCTTTTTAAATTTAAATGTAAGAAATTTAGCAGACACTCTTATCCAGAGCAACATACAGTTAGTGCATTCATCTGTAGCTACCAGCAAAGTCAGAGCTAGTAAAGGGGGAAAAAAGGTCAAGTGCGAGTGTTAGTTCACGAAAGGCATTATTTTATTTACTTGTTCTTTCTCTCTCTACCACTCCTGACTCAGTTAACATCAAAGTCTTGTATGGGTTGAGAACATCAAAGCAGCAGGCTTGGCACAGGGATAACCTTTCTGCCAACCAGACTGCTTTTCTGTCTGAATACGAAACAGCCAAGGAAAAACCCAGCAGCAGGGCAGGTCTATGCCTGTGTGTGCATGTGAGGTAAAGAGTCGAGAGAGAGAGAGAGAGAGAGAGAGAGAGGTGTGTGCATGTGAGGTAGAGAGTCGATAGAGAGAGTGTGTGTGTGTGTGTGTGTGTGTGTGTGTGTGTGTGTGTGTGTGTGTGTGTGTGTGTGTCAGCGGGACAGGTCAGTGCAAGTAGAACTATAACAATTAACCATCGGGCTCATTGGAATATGGCTTGTCTTTTGTCCTCTGTTCTCCAGAGCCATACTCCCCCAGGTCTGCAAGGGTTCATCTGGCTCGTGTGCTGGAGCTGCTGAGAGCTGTTGGACCAAACGATGCTCTGATGGAAGGACGATCACCTAGCCTACTGGACTCACTGACACACACACACTCTACAGGTACACACATGACAAACACATTAACACACACCAACACACACACACTGTAAGGAATCGCACACTCGTCATATTTCCAGGGTAATTGTTCCTATCCAGCTCGAAGGACCATGAAAAAGAGCCCCTCTATTCGTACAGCTTAGAAGACCCATTCTCCTCTCTTTCTGCATGTTTTGTAGACTCTTCTGTCCAAACCAATGGGAAAAGCCTGAAACGCTCGTCCAGCAACACAAAGACTGACCCGGCCAATCAGGATGGAGCTCCTCCTGAGTACCTCCTCCCCGGAGCCGCAGAGAGACCACTACTGGCCATGCTGCCTCACAACACTCAGCCAGAGGTACACACACACACACACACACACACACACACACACACACACACACACACACACACACACACACACACACACACACACACACACACACACACACACACACACACACACACACACACACACACACTCTTCTCTCTCTGACTCTGTGCCTCTCTCCGAAGGTTCCCAGTTTTCTGCAGGACCTGTCACTCAGCTGTTGGAACCCGCCCCCTGGGCACAGAAAGCTGCAAGGGGACTTCCTGTACATCACTGTAGTGACCCTAGAGAGTCGCAAGTGTGACATCACATCCTGTCCACGAGGATTCTTCCTGAATAGGTGAGGTTCTCAGAAGTAACAAGCATATACGTTGAGGTCTGAAATGATTGACACACTTGATAAAGATGAACTATAATGACTGTATAAAATAAATTATTCAACTACTGAGCTATATTTTATGCAACAATATAGAGAAATTATATTATTTTATACTAATACAATTGCTCTTTCTTTGAGCATTTGAATGAGTATAACATAATATAATTTTCCATTCAATATGTGAATTATTTATTTTACACTGTCAATATTGCTAATCTTTATCGAGGGTGTCAATCATTTCAAACCCCACTCTACATGTTATCCATACGAGATTATTTCAGTCAATATATCTCAGCTGCATATTGTTATTAGCACAGCAATGACAACAATAATGTGTGTGTGTTCTAGGTCTACAGTAGAGGTGTTTGATCCTCGGCCAACCTCGTCCTCTCCAGTCAGTCACTGCCTCACTGACCTGCTCTCTCATATCAGTCCTGCCTTCAAACAGGCTCTCGCCACTCTCAGAGCCAGGTAACAGACAGACAGACACACACACACACACACACACACACACACACACACACACACACAGTGACGGACCCTATGTTCCGTATGTGTAATGTAGTGTCTGTCTCCCTGTAGGCCCCAACTGCCCCCAGTAGAAATGATGCTGACTCCCTACCGCACACTGAGCTGGCTGGGTCCCCCATCAGCCTCCCACTCCCACAGAAACCCTCTCAGTAGGCTGGGACTGGATCAACACTCTGGAGCACAGGTCTGTGTCACACACACACAGTTTAACAGCTCTTCTCAGTTTTTAGGCCAAAGGACGGACGAAAAACCAATCGACCAAGTGACTGACTGACTGACCAATTAACTGATTGATTTGGTGTTTGTGATGTAAAGGCTCCAGACTGGAACGAGGAGCTGCAGGCAGCCAGAGATCTGCCTCAGGGCAGTCAGGAGGAGAGACTACAGAGAGACAGAGCTCTACTACAGGTACGCACACGTCATACTCACTAGGAGTCCTCCGGGAATTATTCACTGCTGACAAGCTGTTATTGTTGCTCTCAAAAAAGGATCTGTCATGCTGCTGTGTTTGAACTGTAAGGCTATTGAGACATTTCTAGAAAATACATTATTCTCTCCCATTCAGGTGAACAGTGCGTTTGTGTGGGCGGTGGCCCAGGGTGCGGAGACTGTTATTGACGGCTGTGTAGAGCCAATCAGTGGAGGCCCTGATGACCCCGCCTTCCTGTGGGGCGGGTTGTTCCTGAGCCAGGGAGGAGCAGGGATGGCATTAGGGGGCGAGAGGGGACGCAGGTAAGATCTTGTACAGCTTGTCTTCAGCGGATCTCATTGTATGTAGCGAGAGAATGACCAGTCTTTTTCATAGTGTATAATCATAGAAACAATCCTGTTGAACCCATCATGCTGCTGTATAACAACACACTCCTCCCTCCCAGGGTGGCCCAGAGGCTGGAGCTGAGAGGTGTACAGTCCTACAGTGACCTGGAGGGGGTGCTCCAGGGCCTCCACACCCTGCCCACCGCCACCGTGGACTACAGGGGGATACGTCTGTCTGCCCAAGGCCTGGCCCCTGGCCTGGAGGGCCCAGAGCAGGACCAGGGCCCCTCTGCTCCTACCAGGTACAACTCAATAAGAACATAAACATGAGCTTTTATATGCTCCCCAGTGATTTGTTTAATTAGGACAGTGTTTGCATCTACCTGCAGTTCGTCTTTGTCGGGGGCATGCCACCCTTCTCCTACCTTCTCTCACCCGCTCCCTCTCTCTCCCCCTCTCACTCCCTTCCTCGTGCTCCCCCTCTCTCCCTCCTTCTCCCTCTCTCTCTCCCCCAGGGGTATTCTGTACGGGGTGGGCGCTGGGCCCCAGGAGTCCCCCCACCGACGCTGTCTCTTGGAGCTGCTGGCTCAGGCTGCTAAAGGCCTCAGCCTGCAGAGACACGCTGTAGTGGGGCCCAACGGCCACCAGGTGCCTCTGTTCACCGCACTTGACGCCCAGGGGCTGCTTGGGGCTGATGGGAGGTTCTACCTGCTAGACCTCTTCAGGAGCCTGCCGGCCGATGCCAACTACTGCCCTGAGGGAGGGAGGCAGAGGGAGGAAGTGGAGAAGAAGGAGGGGTCATGGGAGGAGGGCTGGCCAGAGCAGTACCAGAGCACTTCAGGTCTGCCCAGGAAGTTCCCTCATGGCCTCTGCAGGCTAAGACCAGAGCTGCTGCAGGCCTTCATCCAGCACAAGTCAGTCAAAACACCTCTAGTTAGCTATACTGTAGGAATAGTTCATATGTACTGTATGCATGTGGGACAGTCTTTACAGTAACTTTGCAGTAAGTCACATTTCTAAATGTTTTTTTTGTATTGTGTTGTTTCTAAGATTGTTCCCTCCCTCCCTCTGTTCCAGACAGTCCCAGTTCACTCGCCGCTGCAAAGAAAGGATGGAAGAGAATGGAGGCGTGGAGGAGTGTGTAAAAGCAGGTGAGGAAAGGCCGTTTTTATTTTTGCTCTAGATTTCAAGACTATCAGAGCTGACAGGTTATTTTGTGTGTGTATGTGTTACCAGGTGACCATCGAGGTACAGATGCAGTGAGAGGTGCTTGTAAAGATGTGGGATCAGTCAGTGACATCATCTTTGAGATGCGCTTCAACCCCAGCGTGTTCTCCTCGGGTATCCCATCTGCTCCACACATGCACGAACACGCACAACACACACCCTCCCCTTCCCCATACAGCTGAGACAAAACCACTGCTGTGGCATACCAGAGTTTAAAGGTTGCCCCTGTCTCTGTCTCACCTCTCTGTATGTTCAGACGTGACGTTCCCCAAGAGTGACCATGAGGCCGTGAGGCTGCAGGAGAGGCTACTTAGAGAGGCTGCAGCCTCCATCATCACACAACAGATACCTGCCATCGTGAGTGGAGGAGCTCTCTATTCCTGGAGTTCAGTTTATCAACCTGTCGTAACCTGTCTCTTACTCTAGCCGTATGTGTGTCTCAGGTGGAGGCATGCCTGCAGGGCAGTGAGATGCCTCTAGATGGCGCTACGCTGAAGCAGGCGCTACATCAGAAGGGCATCAATCTCCGCTACCTCGGCCAGCTGACCAAGGCCATCAGCCAATCAGAACACAAGGAGCGGCTTAGACATATAATGGTCAGACTCAAAACTCACTCACACTCACGCACAACGGCACTCGAAGAACAAGATATACATACGCTGACTGTACAAAACTTTGGGAACATGCTCTTTTCATGACATCGATTGGCTAGGAGAATCCAAGTGAAAGCGATGATCCCTTATTGATGTCACTTGTTAAATACACTTCAATCAGTGTAGATGAAGTGGAGGAGACAGGTTAAAGAAAGATTTTAAGCCTTCAGATAATTGAGACATGGATTGTGTATGTGTGCCATTCAGAGGGTGAATGGGCAAGACAAAAGATTTAAGTGTCTTTCAACGGGGTATGGTAATAGGTGCCAGGTGCACCGGTTTGAGTCAAAAACTGCAACGCTGCTGGGTTTGCTCAACAGTTTCCCGTGTGTATCAAGAATGGACAACCACAAAGGACATCCAGCCAACCTGTGGGAAGCATTGGAGTCAACATGGGCCAGCATCTCTGTGGAATAGTTTCAACGCCTTGTTGAGTCCACGCACTGACAAATTGAGGCTGTTCTGAGGATATATGCTTATATATGTATATATATATATATAGGAGTGGCAGGTAGCCTAGCGGTAAGAGCGTTGGGACAGTAACCGAAAGGTTGCTAGTTCAAATCCCCAAGTGGACAAGGTGAAAAATCTGTTGATGTTCCCTTAGGCACTTAACCCTAATTACTCAGGGTTGTTGTTGATAATGGTAGACCCTGGCTAACTACGACCCCAGTCTCAGGGGGAGTTTCTAACTCACACATGCGTATAATACCCACCTATACATGTGGGAAACAGGACAAATATAAGCACCTACCTAATAAATGTTTTATACGCACTGTGATGATAGGGATTTTCTAAACGTCACGCACCCTCGACTTTTCTCTCTTACAGAGGCTAGCTGTTGGAGAGATTGTGGTTCGTTCTTCCAGAAGGATCTTCAACAACTTCCTGCAGGTACTGAAACAGTCTTCATTACAGTGTCATTATCACAGTCCTTATTAACTGGTCTGGGGTCAGTTCCTTGACTGGGTGTGGGGAAAGCATCATTACTGTCTGTAACCATAACAACCTCCTCTCCTCTGTCGACAGGGTGTGGAGGTGTCAAGTCTCTCTGCAGCTGTCAGTCACTTCCTCTGCTGCCTATTGGTTGCCCATTACAGCACTGCCCCCACAGGGGAGGAGCCTAAGAAGAGGTCCAGGAGGCGGGGTCGTGGGGGAGGAGCTTCAGACAGCACTGCCTGGAGTGCGCTCAGTGGAGCTGAGCTCTGGATCCTGATTGGCCAGGACGCAGCAGACACCTATGACATCACTCACGGCCTAGGGTTGGCACATTTAATGAATTAGTCATCAATCGATTAATCAATCAATTAGTCCATCACTTGTTACTTGTACAGTTCCTTGCGTTGTCACCTAATGATTATGATAGTATAATAATACCAGTAGTTAGTATGAGCTGATGTTTTATGTGTCTCTGTGTTGCAGTTCCACTGCTGACCACCTAGTAGAGACGTATGGGCTGCAGAAGGTCTCCCTGCTTAGAGAGTTCTGTTTGAAGACTGGATTACAGGTACACACACACACACACGCAAGTACACACACACATACACACCTTCTCAAACAGACCTCACAATCTTTATGTGTGTCCCTCAGCTGCGACTGAGAGAGTACTTCTTCGACAACCGAACTAAGGCTCCCATTGGTCCAGACGACGTGCTCAACATTTTTCCTGTTGTCAAGCATGTCACCATGACGACACACGATGCCTCGCGAGCGTTCCGAGCTGCTCAGAGTAGCGTTCAGAAAGGTGAGGTGGGCGGGTCACTGCTTGGTTCAACACACCTGGTTAGAGTTTGTTGGTGTGTGTATTTCTGTCGTTGACACCAGCGGATGTGATATGTATGTTTTCCCGTCCCCCAGGCATGATGGAGCAGGCTTATGAGCGTCTGAAGGAGGCAGCGTATCTGTTTGGTCGTGTGTGTGACGACCTGAACGCAGAGGCCTGCTCCTGTCTAAGCCTGATGGCCAGAGTGGCTTACTTACAAGGCCAGCCCACAGAGGTATATACACACACACACACCTCAGATTATGGCCTCAAATGTAAGGCATAGGACTGTACGGCTGTGTAACTCACTATTATCCTGTGCCTCTCTACCCCCACCCACAACCCACCAGGCCCGCAGTGTTCAGCTCAAGGCTGTGGTCATTAGTGAGAGAGTCCTGGGCTTTGACCACCCCAACACTATCCAACAATACGTAAGTACCACATTGTCATCCACTACTCATCCAAAGCACCACCGTCCTCTGGGGATATCAAAACTCCCAAGGATCAATAAACAACAAGTTGGCCTTTGTATACCTTATTTATTTGTCATCCGAGTCATCTTTAGCTAAGTGAATGAGGTGTGTGTCCTGTAGGCTCTGTTTGCGGTGTATGTGTTCGCTGGAGGAGAGTCCGCTCTAGCTCAGAGGTGTCTGTTCAGAGCCCGTCTCCTGATGCTCACAGTCCATGGAGAGGACCACCCCTACACCGCTACACTGGATGTAAGTCTGCTACACTCCAAACCTACACCGTTATACTGGAAGTGAGTCTGCCATACCCTAACCCACCCCTACACTGTTACACCCCCAAGACCTGTTAGAGGAGACTAAACTCTCTCCTTCTCTCTCAGAGCTGTCTAGGTTTGGTGTTGCCGAGCGAACAAGCAGGGCAGTTCCTACAGAACGCACTCAAAATCAACACTTCCTTCTTTGGCCCCACCGACATGCACACTGCTCTCAGGTATCAAGCACTTAAATCCCTCACTCTCTCAACCAATCAATCAATTAACCAATCAGCCAAGTCACTACTCAATCACTCTATCTCCCCCATCTCTCCAGTCAGCATCTGTTGTCCCAGTGGATGTGTGGAGTGGGAGACTATCGTTCTGCCATGAACCACGAGAAAGAAGCTCTGTCTGCCTTCACCAGCCTGGTCTGTACCTAGCATACTCTGTGTGTGTGTGTGTGTGTGTGTGTGTGTGTGTGTGTGTGTGTGTGTGTGTGTGTGTGTGTGTGTGTGTGTGTGTGTGTGTGTGTGTGTGTGTGTCAAATCAAACTTTGTCACATGCGCCGAATACAACAAGTGTAGACCTTAGCGTGAAATGCTTACTTACCAGCCCTTAACCAACAGTGCAGTTCAAGAAGAGTTAAGAAAATATTTACCAAATAAACTAAAGTAAAAAATAATTAAAAGTAACATAATAACATAACAATAACAAGGCTTTATACAGGGGGTACCAGTACCAAGTCAGTGTGCAGGGGTACAGGTTAGAGGTCATTTGTACATGTAGATAGGGGTGAAGTGACTATGCATAGTTAATAAACAGCGAGTAGCAGCAGTGAACAAAACAAATTGGGGGGGGTCAATGTAATAGTCCAGCGGCCATTTGATTAATTGTTCAGCAGTCTTATGGCTTGGGGGTAGAAGCTGTTAAGGAGCCTTTTGGTCCTAGACTTGGTGCTCCGGTACAGCTTGCCGTGCGGTAGCAGAGAAAACAGTCTATGACTTGAGGGACTGGAGTCTTGACAATTTTATGGGCTTTCCTCTGACACTGCCTATTATATACGTCCTGGATTGCAGGAAGCTTGGCCCCGGTGATGTACTGGGCTGTACGCACTACCTTCTGTAGTGCCTTACGGTCAGATGCCGAGCAGTTGCCATACCAGGCCCTGATGCAACCAGTCAGGATGCCCTCGATGGTGCAGCTGTATAACATTTTGAGGATCTGGGGACCCATGCCAAATCTTTTCAGTCTCCTGAGGGGGAAAAGGTTTTGTCATCCCTTCTTCACGACTGTCTTGTTGTGTTTGGACCATGATAGATCGTTGGTGATGTGGACACCAAGGAACTTGAAATGCTTGACCCGCTCCACTACAGCCCTGTTGATGTTAATGGGGGCCTGTTCGGCCCGCCTTTTCCTGTAGTCCCCGATCAGCTCCTTTGTCTTGCTCAGATTTAGGGAGAGGTTTTGTCCTGGCACCACACAGCCAGGTCTCTGACCTCCTCCCTATAGGCTATCTCATCGTTGTCGGTGATCAGGCAACCACTGTTGTGTCGTCAGCAAACTTAATGATGGTGTTGGAGTCGTGTTTGGCCACACAGTTCTGGGTGAACAGGGAGTACAGGAGGGGACTAAGTACACACCCCTGAGGGGCCCCAGTATTGAGGATCAGTGTGGCAGACATGTTGTTGCCTACCCTTACCACCTGGGGGCGGCCCGTCAGGAAGTACAGGATCCAGTTGCAGAGGGAGGTGTTTAGTCCCAGGGTCCTTAGCTTAGTGATGAGCTTCGTGGGCACAATGGTGTTGAACGCTGAGCTGTTGTCAATGAACAGCATTCTCACATAGGTGTGTGTGTGTCTGTGTGTAACCCTGTTGTCTCTGTCAGTATGGTGAGGACCACCCCCAGAGACGTTGCAGCTATGAGTTCCTGCGTTCCATTACCCAGCAAGCAGTGCGTGTGGAACGCTCTCTGAGGCAAGGCGGGAACCCGCTCACAGCTGAGGTAATAAACCTTATTCTGTTCTCTTTGTGTACTAAATAAAGGTCCAGAGAAGGTGACCATTAAATTCCCTTCTGCCTGTCTCCTCTCTCCCCAGGGGCAGTCTCTGTCTCCCTCAGCTGAGACCACTCTGGAGCAGCTGGCCCTGGTCACAGGCATCAGGACACCAAGCCACAGGTAACACACAAGCGAAGAATTGTATTAATATATATGTATTCATATATTACCAAAATTATATTAGCAGACACGAATCTAAGCGTGGTCTGGTCTCTTAGTGACAGGCTCCTGGAGTTCAAACAGAAGCTGATGGAACAGAGAGAGGCAGAGGAGGCCGCTAATGCCAAACCAGACAACACACACACAAAAACAGTGAACGGAAAGGAAGTGAATACCCCTGAAAGAGAGGAAGAGGAGGATGGGGTAGTCCAGGAGACCACCAGTGAGGAGCTCCCAGAAGAGGTAGATCCAGAGAAGAACACAGCCGACAAACAGACAGTGGACGGCCATCAACTGGAGGCCAATGACTGGTCCGTAGATGTGGGATCAGTAGTAACGAGCATAGTAGAGGGGTCAGCAGCAGAGAGTAAAGCAGTAGAGAGTGGAGCTGTAGTAGAATCCAGTGAAAGAGATGGAGATGAAGACAGAGCTGCCCCAGAGGCTGAGCAGCACACAGGGACAGAGGATGGAGAGGCAAACCTGATGGCTACAGAGGAAATGCAAACTGAGCCAGTCAGAGACTGTATAGAGGACAGTCAGAGTCTGAGACAAAATGGAGGTTTAGAATCAGAGGGAAACCAATCAGACAACGATGTGGAGGTAGCCAATGAGAAGCCAGCGTCAGATAAGGTCAGAGGTGTGAACGGAACGCCAAGCACCAGCAATGACCAAGCCTCAGGAGGTCTTTGCGAACAGGGACTCCTCGACGACCATCAGCCAAACAAAATAAACACTGGTCACAGCAGAGGGCAAGATGCTAGCTAATGGAACAGTGGTGTCAGAGTGAAGACAGAGAGGGAGGGACCATCATAAGAGTCTAGTGGTTAGAGCATTGGACTAGTAAGCAGAAGGTTGCAAGATCAAATCCCCTAGCTGACAAGGTAAAAATCTGTCGTTCTGCCCCTGAACAAGGCAGTTAACCCACCGTTCCTAGACCGTCATTGAAAATAATCATTTGTTCTTTAACTGACTTGCCTTGTTAAATAAAGGAAAAAATAATAATAATTAAAAAGAGCAAATGACCATGGAGAGGAGTCATAGGACAGACAGGCAGCTGCCAACAAGGTGGTAACTTATTAACGGTGCTGTTGATTCAGCTGGATCAGAATCTTTAGAGTAGAGAGCTGTGGAGGATGAGATGAAAAACAAAAGCAGAAAGAGAATATAGAAGTGTACCATTGTCCTTGACCTGGTGGTTTCTTTAGGGATACTGGGAGAGGGCTACACTTTGTGTTGCTTTTTTTCAATATTAAACATTTTACTCTCCACTGTTAAACAAACCAGTGTTTTTCTTACTGCTGTTGTCTAATTTAGTTACAGATAAATCAAATGTTATAACAGCATAAAACTGAATGTTTACACGAACACAACTGAACCAGAATAATAAAAACATGGGGAAAAAGAAGCAGTCTGGTAAATTTTTTAATTTTTTTTTATTAAATGTATTCTTCTTCCAAATTTTACAACATACATACATTCCACATATCAACAAACACACACAGGTCCACAGCACTCACACCTCTGCCAGATTTTCCGACTGTGGAAGTGAATCCGACTTGGCTTACATCCAGTATCCACCATCCTATCCAGGGTTTTTCCTGGATCAAAAAGGGGCTTAGGGGTGGGCGTGGTTTTTGGCCGTTTTAAAGCTAATTTCCTGCGATTCTATATATTTTGCCATGGAGCTGAGAGAAAATGTTGCAGTTTTAAAGCTAGTTTCCTGCAATTCTATGCATTTCACCATGGATAATGCTGTGTTCTTTTGTTCAAACATAATAACAAAAGGAATACTGCTAAATTCATTGTTTTTGGAATTTTCAATTCTCCCTGTCTAGCTTTTATTTTGGTGATTGTTAGTTCTCAAAGAGTATATTATTTAAAAAATATAGATGTTCATTGACTTTTCTACATACTTTATATCTAGTTTAAGTTTAAGCTTAATGCGTTTTTCCACCCTGAAAATAAATTTACCCCAAAAAGAAAATGTCCCACCAAAGGATTACAAGGGCAAAACAAAACTCCTTGTTATCCTCTCATTTCACTGGGAACCACAGAGACCACAGTGATTCCTTCATCCTCCACCCCTCTCATCTCTGTGGGCCTCTGTATGATCTCCAGATCGGGGCAGTGTTGGTATTGGGGCTCTGGTGCTTCCCTCCAGGCGGATTGTGGGAGTTTGCAGAGGCTGCTGGGCTTGAAGGTGATGAGGGCAGTGTCATTGAAGATGTCCAGGAGTCGAGACGGGCATGGAAGGGGCCACTCCTCACACACACACACAGCCTGACACACACAGGGGGGGTTAAGGGTCAAATACCTCTATAGACAGTGGATCATATGTAGCTATACTGCATTTCTATTGTATATCTATTTTCTTATGACACTGTACTTAGTTTCAAAGGATACATGTGCTATGTAGCTGTAGTCTCTCTGGAGTTCTCTCTGAATCATCCTGAAGGAAAGACAATCGTTAGAGGATCACACACACACACACACACACACACACACACATACACACACACACCTGTCCTGTATGCCTGCAAAGCTGTTTCCTATGATAGTCAGTAGAGGCAGTGCATCTCTACTCCAGTTCTTCCACAGCAGGTTGTTGTACAGAGCCTTCCCACAATGCATCAGGTAGAAAAGCGTTGGCCTCGACACTGCTCGCTTCCCCTCCTGATGACATCACACACATGAATACAATAGCATTTCATTAGTCCATCTGCAGAGACAAAAATTGTGTTCTGTATTTCTTTCACACACACCTCGTTCTCAGTCAGCACGTTGAGGCCAAGCTGTCTCAGTACCTCCATCTCCCCTGAGGAAAACACAGGGTCGTACACACTGCACCACTCCATAGGGATCTAGACAGGAATACAGTATACATTACACACAGTATAGTATGGAATATAGGTTCGATTAAGGCAGCCCTCCACACCTCTCTGATTCAGAGGTGTTGGGTAAAATGCAGAAGACACATTTCAGTTGAATGCATTCAGTTGTACAACTGACTAGGTATCCCCCTTTCCCATTACACACTGCACTTCTTCATGGGAATCTAGAGTGGGACAGGAGGAATACAGTGAAGCGGTGTCTTTAGGCTGTGTCTTAGGTCTTGAGAGAGAGCGAGTACCTGTAGTGACTCCAGAATCAATAGCAGCATAGCTAGTTGGTAACGAGCTGTCACACAGCAAGAGAAGGAGCCCAGACCATAACACACACACTCAAGTGGGCCGCTAGGGGCCTCCCGGGCCCGGTCCCCACCCTCAGGTCTTGGGTCAGAGCCTGCTGCTGGGTCCCCTCCAACCTCTGGGGAGTCTGCCTTAGCCACAGCCGTCAGTCGATCTGAGAAAGGAAAGAACTCTATTACCATAGTGTTTACACTTATCCAATTCTTTCAGGTTTATTGTGTCGCTATTGGTAGAGGCTGGAAGTTAAGGGACTGGCCAAATGGGACCGGATACAGAACAAGATCATCCATTAGAGTTCTGTTACGCACCTCTCCACTCAAACCAGAAGTCTGCACACCTCAGTTCAGCCCTACAATGGGAAAAATAAAGAAACACAGTTATGTTTTTGTGTCAACTGCTGTGATTAGATAGGCCTACTGTCCACCTTTGTACAATACAGTACAGGGAATGACATATGGGAACAGTCAGGATAATCCTTGATTTTAATAGCTTTGTTCTTCTTACATGGTTTCTGTGATCCTTTGTTTGGTCCTGTCTATGTCCACAGCGTCGGCGTGTCCAGGTTCATGACAGGCCGTGTGAGGAATCTTCCCTCTGCGGCCTGCTCCCTTCCGTCGCCGGGCCACCTGCCACTCCTCACCGCTGTTCGGCATCTGGAATAGTTCGCTTATCTACATCCACACAACAGCTCACCTAACCAACACAGGTATAAGACTCATGAATTTATGATAATGATACTGTCACTAATTGTGTAATCGTAGGGAAAATGAATAAAACAAAAAGTTAATAGCTAGTATTTCTGGCAGCACAGGGGGGACTGTTTTGAAAGTGGCGCACGCAAACCCATTTTGCTTCCGGTGTAATATTTGTCAAGGGGAAGTACTTGGGGTTTCGTCTTCGTTACAATGCTAGCTAGATAGCGGTACACATTGTCCATATATTTTTGGCGTTCATCGATAGTTGCAACAACTGAGCAGTTCAGGTAAGTCATTAAGTTCAATGTACTTTCCTAGACATGTAAATCGAGCTGGTCCCTCCAACGACGCATAGCCAGAGCAGGAAACCCGCTGTCCCATGACGACGTTAGACTAGCTAGAATTAATATATAACTAGCTAACACTATATAGATCTAAATCAGCTTTATCAATGTCAACTTGTATATTCTGCATGCAAACAGGGTCATATCACTTCAGTTGTTTCGCCATAAAGCAAGCAAGTCCAGACAATAAATACCTAACGTTACTATGTTACTTTCTAAAAAGTGTAGTCCATAGACTGTACAGTGTATGCACTACCTACGTTTTAATCGTCCATATGAGGAAGTGACTGGGTAATTTCTGTTAACTATTCCTTAACGATGAAGGCTTGAATAACTGTTTTCTTCTCAGAGACCCAGCCATGTCTATGTCCCACCTGTACGGACGGCAGGGAGAGGAGGAGGATGAGGGGGTGGAGGTAGAGAAGTTTGAGGTGACAGAATGGGACCTGGCCAATGAGTTTAACCCGGAGCGTCGCAGACACAGACAGACCAAAGAGGAGGCCGTCTATGGCATCTGGGCAGAGAGGGGAGACTCCGACGATGAGAGACCCAGCTTCGGAGGGAAGAGGTAGGAGGCTGGTTCCTGTACACTCTCCACCTGATAAAATGCTGATGACTGAACTACACACATTCAGAAAGAGGAGACGGTGGCAGAGATGAATGTCACAATCTCATGGTCTTCATTGGGTCTGTGTCTACTCTTAATCCCAGGTCTAAGGACTACTCTGCCCCTGTGAGTTTTGTGAGTGCTGGGCTACGCAAGTCTGCAGCAGAGGAGAAGCAACAACAACAACAGCAGCAGATAGATGGAGGGTCAGATGACTCTGACAATGACAACTCTCCCCCTGCCCAACCCCCACCCCGCGACACTGCACCTAAGAAACTGCAGACGGTAGGTGTATGTGGTGTGTGTTTTTATGGGACCTTGAAGGAGCATTAGGTTCTGTGAATCAAAGGTTCAACACAGAATCACATTTTAATGACCAATAGACAGAATTATTAGGAGGATTGATTTTGTCTTACTTGCATGGTTAACTCTGTCTTTCCCTCTTCTGTCTGATTTCTCCAGGGCGGTCATTTCCGTGGCAATAGCCAGTCCCAGAGGACGGGGTTTGCGGCCGGTATCCGTGCTGGAGGAGACTTGGGCACTTGGGAGAAACACACCAAGGGGATTGGCCAGAAACTCCTCCAGAAGATGGGCTATGTACCAGGGAAAGGACTGGGGAAAAACGCCCAGGGTGAGTATGAGAGAGAGGGGAATTCTGCTAATTCTTCTGTTAAGGTTCAAATGTCCTCTTTCGAATGCTGCCTCTCTCCTCAGGTCTGACCTCTAAACCCTCTCTCCTAAGGTATTTTGAATCCCATCGAGGCAAAGCTTCGGAAGGGAAAGGGGGCGGTGGGCGCCTACGGCAACGAGAGAACCAAACAGTCACTACAGGACTTCCCTGTGGTTGACTCCGAGGAGGAGGAGGAGAAGGTAGCTCTCTCATTCTGTTTCTCCCCATCCTCAACCACTTCTGTAGTCTGAGCACAGATCTGAAAGGGACTGGTTAGGTATAAACAATGCAGTGATGACCTTTCCACTATATTCCTCTCTCCTATTCAGTCCTTTTAGATTTGTGAGCACAACATCTGTACCTGGTTTAATGATGTATGCCTTTGCTCGCCTGAGGTAGAGTATCTCATGATAAGCTGTAGACAACTCTTGGTAGATAGTGTGTTCATATGTATTTTTTGTAGCTGTTTACATACCACCACAGACCGACGCTGGCACTAAGACCGCACTCAATGAGGTGTATTCCACCACAAGCAAACAGGAAAACGCTCACCCAGAGGCGGTGCTCCTTGATGTGGCCGGGGACTTTAATGCAGGGAAACTTAAATCGGTCTTACCAAATTTCTATCAGCATGTTAAATGTGCAACCAGAGGGGAAAAAAACTCTGGACCACCTTTACTCCACACACAGAGACTCATACAAAGCTCTCCCTCGCCCTCCATTTGGCAAATCTGACCATAATTCTATCCTCCTGATTCCTGCTTACAAGCAAAAATTTAAGCGGGAAGCAACAGTGACTCGATCAAATAAAAAAGTGGTCAGATGAAGAAGATGTTAAGCTACAGGACTATTTTGCTAGCACAAACTGGAATATGTTCCGGGATTCTTCCGATGACATTGAGGATTACACCACATCAATCACTGGCTTTATCAATAAGTACATGGAGGATGTCGTCCCCACAGTGACTGCTGCTTTCAAGGACCGGGACTCTTAACCCGGAAGCTTATAAAAAATCCTGCTATGCCCTCCGAACCATCAAACAGGCAAAGCATCAATACAGGACTTAGATCGAATCGTACTACACCGGCTCTGACGCTCGTCGGATGTGGCAGGGCTTGCAAACCATTACAGACTAGAAAGGGAAGCACAGCCAAGAGCTGCCCAGTGACAGGAGCCTACTAGACGAGCTAAACTACTTTATGCTCGCTTCGAGGCAAATAACACTGAAACATGCATGAGAGCACCAGCTGTTCTGGGAAGACTGTGATCACACTCTATGGACCCGATATGAATAAGACCTTTAAACAGGTCAACATTTACAGGACCGCAGTGCCAGACGGATTACCAGGACATGTACTGCAAGCATGCGCTGACCAACTGACAAGTGTCTCACTGACATTATCAACCTCTCCCTGTCTGACTCTGTAATACCAACATGTTTTAAGCAGACCACCATAGTCCCTGTGCCCAAAAACACTAAGGTAACCTGCCTAAAATACTACTGACCTGAAGCACTCATGTCTGTAGTCATGAAGTGCTTTGAAAGGCTGGTCATGGCTCACATCAACACCATTATCCCATAAACCCTAGACCCACTCCAATTTGCATAACACCTTAACAGATCCACAGATGATGCAATCTCTATTGCATTCCACACTGCCCTTTCCCACCTGGACAAAAGGAACACTTATGTGATAATGCTATTCATTGACTACAGCTCAGCATTCAACACCATAGTGCCCTCAAAGCTCATCAATAACCTAAGGACCCTGGGACTAAATACCTCCCTCTGCAACTGGATCCTGGACTGCCTGACGGGCCGCCCCCAGGTGGTAAGGGTAAGTAACAACACATCCGCCACGCTGATCCTCAACACAGGGGACCCTCAGGGGTGTGTGCTCAGTCTCCTGTACTCCCTGTTCACTCGTGACTGCACGGTCAGGCACGACTCCAACACCATCATTAAGTTTGCTGATGACACCACAGTGGTAGTCCTGATCACCGACAATGACGAGACAGCCTATAGGGAGGTGGTCAGAGACCTGGCTGTGTGGTGCCAGGACAAAACCTCTCCCTCAACGTGATCAAGACAGGAGATGGAGGAGATGATTGTGGACTACAGGAAAAAGAGGACCGAGCACGCCCCCATTCTCATTGACGGGGCTGTAGTGGAGCAGCTTGAGAGCTTCAAGTTCCTTGGTGTCTACATCACCAACAAACTATCATGGTCCAAGCACACAAAGACAGTTGTGAATAGGGCACGACAAAACCTATTCCTACTCAGGAGACTGAACAAATTTGGCATGGGTCCTCAGATCCTAAAAAAGTTCTACAGCTGCACCATCGAGAGCATCCTGACGGGTTGCATCACTGCCTGGTATGGCAACTGCTCAGCCTCCGACCGCAAAGCACTACAGAGGGTAGTGCGTACGGCCCAGTATATAACTGGGGCAAAGCTTCCTGCCATCCAGGACCTCTATACCAGGCGGTGTCAGAGGAAGGCCCTAAAAATGGTCAGACTCCAGCCACCCTAGTCATAGACTGTTCTCTCTGCTACCGCACGGCAAGCGGTACTGGAGCGCGAAGTCTGGGTCCAAGAGGCTTCTAAACAGCTTCTACCCTCAAGCTAGAAGACTCCTGAACATCTAATAAAATGGCTACCCAGACTATTTGCATTGTCCCCTCCCCCATTTTACAATGCTGCTACTCTGTATAGTCACTTCAATAACTCTAACTACATGTACATCGACTAACCGGTGCCCCCACACATTAACTCTGTACCGGTACCCCCCTGTATATAGTCTCGCTATTGTTATTTTACTTCTGCTCTTTAATTACTTTTATTTCTTATTTGTACTGCATTGTTGGTTAGGGACTAGTAAGTAAGCATTTCACTGTAACCTGTTGTATTCTGCGCATGTGACTAATAAAATTTGATTTAACATACCTTTATCCCCCTTTTTCTAGGAGTTCCAGAGGGAACTAGGTCAGTGGCGTAGGGACCCTGCAGGTGGTGGAGGGAAGAAGAAACCAAAGTATTCCTACAGGACTGTAGAGGAGCTGAAGGCTAAAGGCAAGCTGGCTGGACGGACCACACAGACACCCGCTGGAGAACTGGCTCAGGTCAAGGTGGGGGACACTTGCACACACAGTTACACATTTAAGTATCCAGAAACTGATTTAAACGCTTGAATTTTATAATTTAAGAAGAAAAAAATGTTCCCCACCTCTCTCTAGGTAATAGATATGACAGGCAGGGAACAGAAGGTGTATTACAGCTACAGTCAGATGACTAACAAACTCAGTGTACCAGAGGAGGCTCCACTGAGCGTGGCTACACGTGAGCAGAAGACGTCTGGCTTTGCCCTGCCAGAGCTGGAACACAACCTGCAACTACTGATCGACCTGACGGAACAAGACATACTACAGGTAACCCCTAGGATACACAACTTTCTGCTTCTGAGACAACACACCTCACCGATTTACTATAACACTATTTCCAGAGAGTTCAGAAACTCATATAAACTCACAATATATTCCCCTGTCTGTCTGTAGTCCTCACGGCGTCTGCAGCATGAGCGTGACGTGGTGGTGACTCTAAGCCACGAGAGCTCCGGTCTGCAGACGAGGCTCGGGACGGAACGGGATGCCATCCAGAGGCTAGAGGCAGTACTGCAGCTGGTGGATCGCTTTCAGAGCGGGGAGACTGCACCCGGGGTAGGACCCAGCCTGCAGGTACACATGTTTGTGCTCTCTCGGGACAGGTCATTTTTCAAGATGGAGAATAACAATGGTCCCAGTATTGAACCTTGTGGTACAAACTTTTCTTTATTGTATTTTACTCCCCCTTTCTCTCTCTAGGAGTGTGCTGGTGTTTTTGAGACTCTACAGAGTGAATTCTATGAGGAGTACAAGACTCTAGGTTTGGGAGATCTGGCTGCAGCTGTAGTACATCCACTACTCAGAGAGAAACTACGCACATGGGATCCTCTCAAGGTACACACACACACACTCCCTTGCGTGCTCCACCTTTTAGTTGTGGAAGCACCACCAAGTGCATGAAAACACTTGCATGTACTCCTAGTTCCCTCCACTCCTGCTGGAGTCCTGCTGTTTGTGCTGTTTGTCTGTAGGACAGTTCATATGGTCTGGAGGAGGTGGGTCAGTGGCGAGCCATCCTGGAGTCTGATCAGCTTCACCACGCCAACGCCCCTGAAGCACACATGGACCCCTACCACAGGTAAATCAATACCACTTCACACCTCAGAGGTGTGGGCAAGTGGGAAAAATACCAGAATGTCAAGCCTTATGCGAGTGAATATAACGTGTGTATGTGTACAGGCTGCTGTGGGAGGTGTGGATCCCTGTGCTGCGAGTGTGTGTGTCGGGGTGGCAGCCTCGTATGGTAGGACCCATGGTGGACTGTGTGGAGGTCTGGGCCCCTCTGCTGCCCCTCTGGATACTAAACCACCTCCTGGAACAACTCCTCTTCCCCAGGCTGCAGAGAGAGGTAGAATCACACATGCATCAGCGCTATACCAGTGATACAAAGATGAAGTCTCGTGATGTGTTGCCAAGCTTTCTGTTAAGAAAGGAAGAAACATTTCACAACTGTAAAGTAGTAGTAGTTTGGTCTTGGTGGGGTAGCTCAAAGTGTCACTTTTTTCTACCCAGAACCATAAACATAATGAACGCACTCTTTCTACCCCCACTAACCCCACCCCTTCTCTTTCATAGGTGGATAGCTGGAACCCCCTGACCGACACAGTGCCCATCCACTCCTGGCTCCACCCCTGGCTGCCTCTGCTCCAATCACGGCTGGAGCCTCTCTACCCGCCCATCCGCAGTAAACTGGCCAATGCGCTGCAGCGCTGGCACCCGAGTGACGGCTCCGCCCGCCTCATCCTCCAACCATGGAGAGACGTGTTCACGCCCGGTGCCTGGGAGGCCTTCATGGTCAAAAACATAATCCCTAAACTAGGTAAACATACACACACTTATCTTCAGTGGCCTCTGAAGCCAGCTGAATGACACTACGCTGGCTGCGTCCCAAATGTCACTTTCTTCCCAAGATAGTGCACTACTTTTGATAAACTCTGGTCATAAGTAGTGCATTATAAAGGACATGGGGTGCCAAAATGGGGACGCAGACAAATATTACTGGATAGTAGAACAGTAGTTTCTTACTTCCTACTCTCCTTCCCTATAGCTCTGTGTCTGGGGGAGCTGGTAATAAATCCTCACCAGCAGCAGATGGAGCCGTTCAATTGGGTGTTGGACTGGGAGGGCATGCTGTCTCCCTCCAGCCTCGTATCACTGCTGGACAAACACTTCTTCTCCAAGTGGCTACAGGTATGTATGTGTGTGAGAGAGCACAGAGGTTGTGCTTAATGATAATTTACTTACTCCTGATGTGTTTACCTGTGCTGTTTTTTTTTAGGCCTAAATAGTCTGTAAATATTCTTAACTATGTGGAGATAATTGATTTGTGTGTTTGTCTGTTTGTGTAGGTGCTGTGTTCGTGGCTCAGTAACAGTCCTAACTATGAGGAGATTACAAAGTGGTACCTGGGCTGGAAGTCCATATTCAGTGATGCTGTTCTGGCTCAGCCACTCGTTAAGGACAAGTTCAACGAAGCTCTGGACATCATGAACCGCGCTGTCTCCTCTGGCCTTGGTTCGTATTACACACACACAGTTCCAAACAACATGAATTGATCACTGACCTTTGGCATAGGTTAATATGATACACACACACCCTTCTCTTTCTGCAGGTGGGGGGTACATGCAGCCTGGTGCCCGTGAGAACATAGCATACCTCACACACACAGAGCGTCGTAAAGACTTCCAGTACGAGGCTCTGCAGGAGCGCCGGGATGCTGAGAGCGTGGCGCAGCGAGGCATCGGTGCCAGCCTGCCCACCAACTTCAAAGACCTGATCCAGACCAAGGCTGAGGAGAACAACATTGTCTTCATGCCGCTGGTTGCCAAACGCCACGAGGGCAAACAGCTGTACACCTTTGGACGTATCGTCATCTACATAGACAGAGGAGTGGTCTTCGTACAGGGAGAGAAGACCTGGGTCCCTACGTCCCTACAGAGTCTCATAGATATGGCCAAGTGATAGAGGGAGTACATGGAGATGGCGATAAGGTGAAAGATGTGTAGAGGCAGCACGCTTGTCATTTGTTTGTAATAAGTTTGTTATTCAGCTGGTAATCACTGAAATATGTAATTGGAACCATGAATAAATGATTTGACTTTCTACATAAGTTATTTTTTGTTGTAGACTCACCGCTGCAAACCAAGAGTATTGCTCGTAGGAGTTTAAATTACTTGGCTGTAAAATCACGACTGAAACCCAATTTTAACCTTTATTTATCTAAGTTAGTTAAGAACAAATTCTTGTTTACAATGATGGCCCAACCTGGGTGACACTGCCAATTGAGCGCCGCCCTATAGGACTCCTAATCACAGCCGGTTGTGCTAGAGTCTGGATTTGAACCAGGGTGTCTGTAGTGAGATGCAGTGCCTCAGACCGCTGCGCAACTTGGGAGCCTGTATGTATGTTTGCCTACCACTGTTGCACAACTTCTAGTGAGAAGAGAACTCCTGAGTGGCACAGCGGTGTAAGACGCTGCATCTCGGTGCTGGAGGCGTCCCTACAGACCCTGGTTCAATTCCATTCCATTCTCAACCGGCCATAATTGAGAGGCCCATAGGGCGGTGCACAATTGGCCCAGTGTCGGCTGGGGCAGGCTGTCATTGTAAATCATTTGTTTTTAATGGACTTGCCTAGTTAAATAAAGGTTCATTGAAGACGATGAACTAGCTGAGGCGCGGGACTCCAGTAGCCTAGATGGCGGTATGCCTCACTAATGTACCCGCTGCCATGACCAACGAAGAAGACTGTTACCCATAGTGCTTTGCGTTGGAACTGGAAACTACGAGCTTAATGGATAAATGAACGTTCTGGATTTTATTTACCGTATTTTATATCGTTTTGGTGAGTATATCGTGTGTGGTGCCTGCAATAATTGTTATTGCTACTTTGATAGCTAGCTTGTGTATTTACTAACTTCAGCTGGCTAGCAACTCCATCGTTAAAAAAATATTTGCCATTTTGGCCAGATCATAGGTATAAAGGACTCATCGTGGATAACTCAGTTTGGCATGGACATAATCACATATTGCCTGGAAAGCCGACATTGAATTCTACGTCGGCTGCATTGAGCGTTTGAATCAGGAAAGTTTCCTCTCATGACCTCTACAAAGCCTCCACTTTACTGGTTGTCCGACCATGCGGTTGGCCCTTTATCCACAGAATTGTAATTACATCAACTTTTCAAAGCGCTGGTAGCGCAAGTGTGTTCAGAGTTATCATCTGAAGCAGGAGCGTGTAACGTGCACGGCGCATGCTTCGGGTGCTATACATTTGAATGCATCAGAATCACAGCATTAATCATGCTACAACGCACCAATAAGATCTCGCTAGGTTCTACGCACTGCTTCATTTGCTCCCACTGTACATTCTTTTGGGATAGTTATAGCTTTGATATTTGCACAACGGAAAGCATTCAAGTGGAATGTCTCCCGCATTTAACCCTACCCCTCTGATTGATACCATTCAATTGACTCCATTCCAGACAATTATTATGAGCTGTCCTCCCCTCAGCATCCTCCACTGTACTTAACCTGAATCCAGAAAATGAATGGTGAAAGCAAACATTGTTATACTATTTGTTATGTTCTGTTAATTACTGATGTCCCCTTTAAGGATGGAGCACCCTTGGTCATGCGCATTGTTGTTCTATGTTATTCTGGGACAAACTCTGAGTAAATGTGAAGCTCCAGTTCAATTGCTTTCTATTCCGAGTCTTTGTTATTATATAAATAAGTACTAAGTGTTAAGACACTACACTATTGATAGTTTCAGCTGATTTCAGGGTTTGTATATTGATTCATCTCAAATGTCATCTGATGCATTTGTTCCAGACTGAATTGTTGAATCAAACTTTTTGCCGCCAGCTCCTGATATCAGGGCATTAAAACTCCTGAAATCGCCAAGTGCGCCCAGCTATATCCTGTCCCGAGTTTGTTTTACACGGTTTTCCATGGTTAAGCTAGCTGGCTAGTTTAACAATGCTGGTTTTAGTCATCTTGGCCAAACTTCTTAAATACTGCATTGACTTAACGAGTCACACAATTATGCAACTTTTTCGCTGGAACTAAACTTAAATGCATTGTTTAGTTGAATAGTCATGGCTGCTGGTTCGCGCTATCTGTCGTGTCGTAAGACAACGGTGGCGATCATTGCTACTTAATTAAAGTAAAATATTTAACTTTTTGGGTGACCAACCAAATTCACAGAAATGTTAGTTATCTGTCACTCATTGAACGTCTAAGTGGTGGATCTGTTCTATTTGCACTATTTCTATGCGCCCAGTCTGAAGTTTTGTTTTTGCGTACAATGTGGTTATTTAAAATATTTCTGCGGTTTCGATGGTACAATGATTCTCTATACTTTGTTTTGTCGAACTGAAATTCGGCAAACTATTCAATGTTTCTACTAGGAAATGGCGGAGCGATTTCTGCATAATGTACCTTTTATCGCAGATCCAAGTTCCGTTTTGAGCTCCACCGGAGTCATTGGCTAGGGTTAGCTGGACGTTTCTGACTGGTCTTGGAACTGTGACAACGGACAGCCTCTACCCGCATTGCTCAATGGGGTATCTAGTGATTTTTTTTTGCCATCACAGCCAGATATGTACAGTCTTGTACCATTAACCTTTTCTAAACTGATATATTTATTGATTTACAGTGAATTCAGAAAGTATTCAGACCCCTTCACTTTTCCACATTTTGTTTACCTTAACCGTATTCTTAAACGGATGAAATATTCCCCCCCTTAATCTGCACACACATCCCCATAATTATAAAGCAAAAACGGTTTAGATTTTTTTTTTGCACATTTATATTTTTTTATACAGAAGTCACATTTACCCACAGTTAAAGTCATAAGTTAGGTTACACCTAGGTTGGAGTCATTAAAACTCGTTTTTCAACCACGCCACAAATTTCTGGTTAACAAACTATAGATTTGGCAAGTCTGTTAGGACATCTACTTTGTGCATGAAGTAATTTTTCCAACAATTGTTCAGACAGTGAAATAACATCACAATTCCAGTGGGTCAGAAGTTTACATACACTAGTTGACTGTGCCTTTAAACAGCTTGTAAAATTCCATAAAATGATTTCATGGCTTTAGAAGCTTCTGACAGACAAATTGACATAATTTGAGTCAATTGGAGGTGGAGATATATTTCAAGGCCTACCTTCAAACTCAGTCTCTTTGATTGACATGGGAAAATCAAAAGAAATCAGCCAAGACCTCAGGAAAAAAATTGTAGACCTCCACAAGTCTGGTTCATCCTTGGGAGTTGCTGCGTGCATACAGAAGCAAAGAACACCTGAAGGTACCACGTTCATCTGTACAAACAATAGTACGCAAGTATAAACTCCATTATACCACTCAGGAAGGAGACTCATTCTGTGTCCTAGAGATGAACGTACATTGGTGCGAAAAGTGCAAATCAATCCCAGAGCAACAGCAAAGGACATTGTGAAGATGCTGGAGGAAACAGGTACAAAAGTATTTAGTCAGCCACCAATTGTAATTTCTCCCACTTAAAAAGATGAGAGGCCTGTAATTTTCATCATAGGTACACTTCAACTATGACAGACAAAATGAGAAAAAAAAAATCCAGAAAATCGGATTTTTAATGAATTTATTTGCAAATTATGGTGGATAATAAACATTTGTTATTGACAGTTCTTATCTCAATACTTTGTTATATACCCTTTGTTGACAATGACAGAGGTCAAACATTTTCTGTAAGTCTTCACAAAGTTTTTTTAAGTGGATTTTTAAGTGGGAGAACTTGCACAATTGGTGGCTGACTAAATACTTTTTTCCCCCACTTTATATCCACAGTAAAATGAGTCCTATATCAACATAACCTGAAAGGCCACTCAGCAAGGAAGAAACCACTGCTCCAAACCCACCATAAAAGAGCCAGACTATGGTTTGCAACTGCACATGGGGACAAAGTTCATATGTTTGGAGAAATGTCCTCTGGTCTGATGAAACAAAAATGGAACTGTTTGGCCATAATGACCATCGTTATGTTTGGAGGAAAAAGGGGGAGGCTTGCAAGCCGAAGAACACCATCCCAACCGTGAAGCACGGGGGTGGCAGCATCATGTTGTGCGGGTGCTTTGCTGCAGGAGGGACTGGTGCACTTCACAAAATAGATGGCATCATGAGGAAAGAAAATTGTGGATATATTGAAGCAACATCTCAAGACATCAGTCAGGAAGTTAAAGCTTGGTCACAAATGGATCTTCCAAATGGACAATGACCCCAAGCATACTTCCAAAGTTGTGGCAAAATGGCTTAAGGACAACAAAGTCAAGATATTGGAGTGGCCATCACAATGCCCTGACCTCAATCCTATAGAACAATTGTGGGCAGAACTAAAAAAGTGTGTGCAAGCAAGGAGGCCTCCAAACCTGACTCAGTTACACCAGCTCTGTCAGGAGGAATGGGCCAAAATTCACCCAACTTATTGTGGGAAGCTTGTGGAAGGCTACCCAAAACGTTTGACCAAGTTAAACAATTTAAAGGCAATGCTACCAAATACTAATTGAGTGTATGTAAACCTCTGACCCACTGGGAATGTGATGAAAGAAATAAAAGCTGAAATAAATCACTCTACTATTCTGACATTTCACATTCTTAAAATAAAGTGGTAATCCTAACTGACCTAAAACAAGGGAATTTTTACCAGGATTAAATGTCAGGAATTGTAAACTGAGTTTAAATGTATTTGGCTTAGGTGTAGGTAAACTTCTGACTTCAACTGTACAAGTATTCCGACCCTTTACTCAGTACTTTGAAGCACCTTTGGCAGCGATTGCAGCCTCAAGTCTTCCTGGGTATGGCACTACAAGCTTGGCACACCTGTATTTCGGGAGTTTCTCCCATTTCTTCTCAGCAGATCCTCTCAAGCTCTGTCAGGTTGGATGGGGAGTGTTGCTGCACAACTATTTTTAGGTTTTTCCAGAGATGTTCGATCGAGCTCTGGCTGGGCCACTCAAGGACATTTCAGAGACTTGTTCTGAAGCCACTCCTACGTTGTCTTGGCTGTGTGCTTAGGGTCATTGTCCTGTTGGAAGTTGAGCCTTCGCCCCAGTCTGAGGTCCTGGGCACTCTGGAGCAGGTTTAAGTATCTCAGGACTTTGCGCCATTCATCCTTCCCTCAATCCTAACTAGTCTCCCAGTCCCTGCCTCTGAAAAATATCCCAACAGCATGATGCTGCCACCATGCTTCACCATAGAGATTGTGCCAGGTTTCCTCCAGAAGTGCCGTTTGACATTCAGTCCAAAGAGTTCAGTATTGGTTTCATCAGACCAGATTGTTTTTTCTCATTGTCTGAGAGTCTTATGTGCTTTTGGGACATTCCAAGCAGGCTGTCATTTGCCTTTTACTAGGAGTGGTTTCCATCTGTCCACTCTACCATAAAGGCCTGATTGGTGGAGTGTTGCTGAGATGGTTGTCCTTCTGGAAGGTTCTCCCATCTCCACAGAGGAACTCTGAAGCTCTCTGAGTGACCATTGGGTTCTTGGTCACCTTCCTGACCAAGGCCCTTCTCCCCCGATTGCTCGGTTTGACCGGGCGGCCAGCTCTAGGAAGAGCCTTGGTGGTTCCAATCTTAAGAATGATGAAGGCCACCGTGTCTTTGGGGACCTTCAATGCTGTATAAATGTTTTTGTACCCTTCCCCAGATCTGTGCCTTGAGACAATCTTGTCTCAGAGCTCTATAGACAATTCCTTCAACCTCATGGCTTGGTTTTTGATTTGACATGCACTGTCAACTGTGGGACCTTATATGGACAGGTTTGTGCCTTTCCAAATCATGTCCAATCAACTGAATTTAACAAAGGTGGACTCCAATCAAGTTGTAGAAAAATCTCACGGATGATCAATGGAAACAGGATGCACCTGAGCTCAATTTTGAGTCTCATAGCAAAGGCTCTGAATGCTTATGTAAATAAGATATTTTAGTAATTGTTTTGTTGTTGACATTTGCAGAAATTTCTAAACCTGTTTTCACTTTGTCATTATGGGGTATTGTGTCAATTGAGGAAAAACATACATTTAATCATTTTTAGAATAGGGCTGTAACATAATGTGTAAAAAAGGAAGGGGTCTGAATACTTTCTGAATGCACTGTAAATCTGACTTTATTCGTGTGAGTAATCCAAGAATGTTACGAGTTAATTGACACGAACGCCAATGGCTAAATTTCCTCCGATCTCCTCATCACCACTCTATTGCCATTGAGGGTTTCCACCATGCTTCCGTTGTCAACTGGGTAGGGATTTCTATAGGTTTTACAGACACTATAATGGCACAGAAAAAAAGGCAAGTCCTCTATCTATGGGCCAGAGATAGGAATCTCCATTGGATTTGTATTAGTCCCCATTATGTATGTTTCCCGTACAATGCCAATGGGCTGTGCGGTGTATTCTGGGTACAATCCTGCAAAGAAAGCACTCCTTCAAGGAGTCAATTGGGTGCAAGCACAAAAACCCAACATGCGCATTAATTAAGTGAACTAGAAGCTCAACATTATAAATATTTTCTGAGATTTGAGAATTCATTCTCTGTAATGTCATGATTTCAAAGCTATAATACATGTACTTTCGAGGAAAATATGCATGTTTCTCGACTCACTCGTACTTTTTAAATGGATTGTGTTATCTTAGCAACTGCGTTACGCAGCATGACAATGAACGTGATTGGTTGACAGTCTGTTGGGTGGGGCGTTATGTTTCTCCATTCATTGGCCACTGGGATTCATATCTCCTCCTTTCTCCAATATCTCTGTGCCTAGCGTATCTAGTTATCTTTCTATATAAATACGTTTTCTCTATTTAGTGTCCTCTGACCTTCACAAGCCATGTCTGACGCCCTGAAGAAGCGCAAGTCGAAAGTGCTCCGCAGCGAGACGGGCACACCGGAGGGGAAATGCGGCCGCGGAGAAGGGGACCAGGTGAGCACTAGTCTCTCTAGACAGACAGGTTACCTTCCACAATATACCAATGGTGCGGTTGTCTGGGTTTTCAAATCTAGGTGAGCAGAGGAGTGAACAGCAGATATGGGTGGGCGGGCGCAAGTTGAGAACTGTAGGGCGAGGGGAGGCAGAGGAGTATGTAGGGAGCGTTACTGAAATTGACTGTGTGTGTGTTTTCAGGACATACGTGTGTACAGTGAGGAGGTGGAGCTAGATGGCAGGGACCCTGAAGAGGACTACCAGCAGTATAAACTGACCTGTGAAGCTCTGGCCAAACTGATGAACGACATCCAGGAGCTGAAAGCCAACGGTGCCAAGGATGGGGTGAGACACACACTCAAGTCAGAAAATGAGTGTCCTTTACAATCAGACGCTACTCTGTCTTATAAGAGAATTGCTCTAACCCCCATGATGGCTGCCCTTCCCTCCAGTGTGTTGAGGTAGAGGAGAAGAGGATGCAGAGCTGTATCCACTTTATGAGCCTGAAGAAACTCAACCGCCTGGCTCACATGAGACTGAAGAGGGGGAGAGACCAGACACACGAGGTACTTATACAAACAGTGAGGTCCAAAAGTATTTGGACAGTAGCAAGGTTTCCGTCCAGTTGGTGACAAATTTTCATGCAAATATTCTAGAATCCACATAAAGAAAATACGCTTATTTTCCCACCAATAGTGGGTTGACACCAAATGGACTTGTTACGGGTAAAAAAATCAGTGCATGATGACTTATTGAACGCAATGTACTTTTTCACTCAAGTTTTCATGTACCAAATAAAAATCTAAAGTTCAATGTGTTCCCATCACATTTTCAACTATACAGATACACGACATGGCCAAAAGTGTGTGAACACCTGCTCGTCGAACATCTCATTCCAAAATCATGGGCATTAATATAGATTTGAGCCCCCCCGTTTGCTGTTATAACAGCCTCCACTCTTCTGGAAAGGATTTCCACTAGATGTTGGAACATTGCTGCTGGGACTTGCTTCCATTCAGCCACGAGCAGTAGTGAGGTAGGGCACTGGTGTTGGGTAATTAGGCCTGGCTCGCAGTCGGTGTTCAAATTCATCCCAAAGGTGTTCGATGAGGTAGAGGTCAGGGCTCTGTGCAGGCCATTCAAGCTCTTCCACACTGATTTCGACAAACCATTTCGTATGGACCTTGCTTTGTGCACAGGGGCATTGTCATGCTGGAACAGGAAAGGGCCTACCCCAAATTGTTGCCACAAAGTTGGAATCACAGAATCGTCTGGAATGTCCAGAATCGTCTACGCTGTAGCGTAAAGATTTCACTTTACTGGAACTAAGAGGCCTAGCCCAAACCATGAAAAACAGCCCCTGACCATTATTCCTCCTCCACCAAACTTTACAGTTGTCACTATGCATTCGGGCAGATTAGCGTTCTCCTGGATTCCACCAAACCCAGATTCGTCCATCCGACTGCCAAAGAATGCATTTCCACTGCTCCAGAGTCCAATTGCGGCGAGCTTTACACCATTCTAGCCGACGCTTGGCATTGCGCATGGTGATCTTAGACTTGTGTGTGGCTGCTCGGCCATGGAAACCCGTTTCATGAAGCTACTCACAAACAGTTCTTGTGCTGATGTTGCTTCCAGAGGCAGTTTAGAACTCGATAGTGAGTGTTGTAACAGAGGACAGACCGTTTTTAAGTGCTATGCGCTTCAGCATTTTGGTACCCTTCCCCAGATCTGTGCCTCGACACAATCCTGTCTCTGAGCTCTACAGACAATTCCTTCGACCTCATGGCTTGGTTTTTGCTCTGACGTGCACTGTCAACTGTGGGACCTTATATAGACCGGTGTGTGCCTTTCAAAAAAAAAAAATATATTTTACCTTTTGATTTTAACTAGGCAAGTCAGTTAAGAACAAATTCTTATTTTCAATGACTGCATAGGAACAGTGGGTTAACTGCCTTGTTCAGGGGCAGAATTACATTTTTTTTTTTTTTACCTTGTCAGCTCGTGTATTTGATCTTGCAACCCTTCGGTTGCTAGTCCAACGCTCTAACCACTAGGCTACCTGTCGCCCCCAAATCATGTCCAATCAACTGAATTTACCACAGGTGGACTCCAAGTTGTTGAAACATCTCAAGCATGATCAATGGAAACAGGATGCACCTGAGATCAATTTTGAGTCTCATAGTAAAGGGTCTGAATACTTAGGTAAATAATGTATTTTAGACATTTTTGTTGACATTTGCAAACATTTATTAACCTGTATTATGAGGGGGGGGGTTAATTTAATACATTTTAGAATAAGTCTGTAACGTAACAAAATGTGGAAAAGGGAAGAAATCCAGTTATGCCCTCCAACGAACCATCAAATCAGAGAGTAGAAGGGGGACAATGTAAATAGTCTGGGTAGCCATTTGATTAGATGTTCAGGAGTCTTGTGGCTTGGAGTAGAAGCTGGTTAGAAGTCTCTTGGACCTAGACTTGGCGCTCAGGTACCGCTTGCCGTGCGGTAGCAGAGAGAGCAGTCTGACTAGGGTGGCTGGAGTCTTTGACAATTTTTAGGGCCTTCCTCTGACACCGCCTGGTATAGAGGTCCTGGATGGCAGGAAGCTTGGCTCCGGTGATGTACTTGGCTGTACGCACTACCCTCTGTAGTGCCTTACGGTCGGAGGCCGAGCAATTGCCATACCAGGCAGTGATGCAAGCGTCAGGATGCTCTCTATGGTGCAGCTGTAGAACGTTTTGAGGATCTAAGGACCCATGCCAAATTTTGAGGAGGAATGGGTTTTGTCGTGCCCTCTTCATGACTGTCTTGGTGTGTTTGGACCATGTTAGTTTATTGGGGACGCCAAGGAACTTGAAACTCTCAACCTGCTCCACTACAGCCCCGTCAATGAGGGTGTGCTCGGTCGTCCTTTTCCTGTAGTCCACAATCATCTCCGTTGTCTTGATCGCGTTGAGGGAGAGGTTGTTGTCCTTGCACCACACAGTCAGGTCTCTGACGACCTCCTTATAGGCTGCCTCGTTGTTTTTGGTGATCAGGCCTACCACTGTTGTGTCAACGGCAAACTTAATGATGGTGTTGGCGTCGTGCCTGGCCATGCAGTCATGAGTGAACAGGGAGTACAGGAGGGGAATGAGCACGCACCCCTGAGGTGCTCCCGTGTTGAGGATCATTGCGGCAGATGTGTTGTTATCACCTTATCACCTGGGTGCTGCCTGTCAGGCAGGCCAGGATCTAGTTGCAGAGGGAGGGGTTTAGTCCCAGGGTCCTTAGCTTAGTGATGAGCTTTGAGGGCACTATGGTGTTGTCAATGAGTAGCATTCTCACATGGTGTTCCTTTTTGTCCAGGTGGGAAAGGGCAGTGTGGAGTGCGATAGAGATTGCATCATCTGTGGATATGTTAGGGTGGTATGCAAATTGGAGTGGGTTTAGGGTTTATGGGATAATGGTGCTGATGTGAGCCATGACCAGCCTTTCAAAATTTTTCATGGCTACATGTAGTCATTTATGCAGATTACCTTAGTGTTCTTGGGCACAGGCACTCTGGTTGTCTGCTTAAAACATGTTGGTATTACAGAGTCAGACAGGGAGAGGTTGAAAATGTCAGTGAGACACTTGCCAGTTGGTCAGCGCATGCTCAAGGTACACGTCCTGGTAATCCGTCTGGCCCTGCGGCCTTGAGAATGTTTACTTGTGTAAAGGTCTTACTCACATCGGCTGCGGAGAGTGTGATCACACAGTCGTCCGGAACAGCTGATACTTTTCATGCATGTTTCATTGTTACTTGCCTCGAAGTGAAAATAGAAGTAGTTTAGCTTGTCTGGTAGGCTTGTGTCACTGGGCAGCTCTCGGCTGTGCTTCCCCTTTTGTAGTCTAATAGTTTACAAGCCCTGCCACATCCGACGAGCTTCGGAGCCGGTGTAGTACGATTGTAGGCATCAGGATCTTGTCACGTTATCACTGCATTCAAATTGCCAATGATAACAATAAATTGTGTCTGTTGTCCATAGCTTATGCCTGCCCATACCATAACCCCACTGCCACCATGGGGCACTCTGTTCACAACGTTGCCATCAGAAACAGCTCGCCCACACAACACCATACACATGGCCTGTGTTTGTGAGGCTTGTACATACTGTCAAATTCTCTAAAATTATGTTGGAGGCTGCTTATGGTAAAGAAATTGATGTTAAATTCTCTGGCAACAGCTCTGGTGAACATTCCTGCAGTCAGCATGCCAATGGCACGCTCCCTCAACTTGAGACATCTGTGGCATTGTGTTGCGTGACAACTGCACATTTTAGAGTGGCCTTATATTGTCCCCAGCACAAGGTGCACCTGTCTAATGATCATGTTAAACCTGTTTGGGAAAGGCGTGCCGCTAGTGGGACACCTCGACAACATCCGGTGAAATTGCAGAGCGCCAAATTCAAATTAAATTACTATAAATATTTAACCTTCATAAAATCACAAGTGTAATACATCAAAATAAAGCGTAACTTGTTAATCCAGCCGCCGTGTCAGATTTCAAAAAGGCTTTACGGTGAAAGCAAACCATGCGATTATCTGAGGACAGCGCCCCGCATACCAACACATGAAAAACATATTTCAACCAGGCAGGTGCGACACGGAAGTCAGATATAGCGATGTAAGAAATGCCTTACCTTTGAAGATCTTCTTCTGTTGTAACTGGAACCTTTTGGAGTGCCAACACAAATGGTCCTTTTGTTCGATAATGTCCTTTATATCCATAAAAACTGTTTAGCTGGTGCGCTTCAGTCAATAATCCATCCAGTTTCCCTTCATCAAAATGCATACAAAATGAATCCAAACATTACTAATAAACTTTTCCAAACAAGTCAAACAACATTTATAATCAAACCTTAGGTATCCTAATACGCAAATAAATGATCAAAAGTAAGACTGAGATTAGTATGTTCATTACCGGAGATAATTCAGAAAGAACGTGCTTTCTTCCACACGCTTGGAAACACTACAGCCAAAATGGGAGCCACCTAGAAAAACTACAATTTCTGGGTCATTTTTCCAAAAACCAGCCTGAAACTATTTCTAAAGACTGTTGACATCTAGTGGAAGCCCTAGGAACTGCAATTTGGGAGGACTTGGACTTATAATTATAGTACAAGCCATTGGAAACAGTGGTAAGATGAAATTATTATTTCTTTGGGATGGTTTGCCCTCGGGGTTTTGCCTGCTATATCAGTTCTGTTATACTCACAGACATATAATTTTAACAGTTTTAGAAAACACTCAAGTTTACTTTGGGCATGCTTTTCATCCGGATGTGAAAATACTGCCCCCTATCCCAAATAAGTTTTTATCAGATTCTTGATATGCCACACCTATCAGGTGGATTAATTTTCTTGGCAAAGGAGAAATGCTCACTAACAGGGATGTAAACAAATTTGTGAACAACAGTTTAGAGAAATAAGCTTTTTGTGCATATGGGACATTTCTGAGATCTTTTATTTCAGCCCATGAAACATGGGACCAACACTTTACGTGTTGCGTTTATTTTTTTGCTCAGTATAGTAACACAAGATATAAAATAAACAAGAATGGAGCTCTATACAGGGTGTACCAATGCCAGGTCAATGTGCAGGGGTATGAGGTATCTGAGGTAGATATGTACATGAAGGCAGGGTAAAGAGACTAGGCATCAGGATAGATAATAAGAGTAAGAATAGAATACAGAATAGCAGCAGCAAATGATGAGTTTGAAAGTGTGTGTTGTGTGGCGGGGGGGTGTACGTTGTAGTAGTGGGAGTGTTTTTACAGTGCTTTCAGGAAGTATTCACACCTCTTTACTTTTTCCACATTTTGTTATGTTACAGCCTGAATTTAAAATGTTATTAAATTGAGGGATTGTTTTTGTCACTGGCCAACACACCGTACCCCATAATGTGAAGGTGGAATAATGTTAATTCACAAATGTAATAAAAAATGTTTTTTTTGTGATACATCCAACAAGCTTGACTCTACAAACTTGTTGGATATATTTTCAGTTTGTTTTTGTTTCAGATTATTTTGTGCCCAATAGAAATTATTGGGAAATAATTGTAAATAATATTGTAAATTAGAATAGAATATGTTTCTGATAATCATGAATAATGAGTGATGAAGTTGGAGGCATAACACCCCCCCCAACATGCAATAAAGACTGCTAACCTCCCCTGTTATTGGTAATGGTGAGAGGTTAGACTGTCTTGGGGTAAGATCTTTGTGCCTCTAACTTTATCACTCATCATTCTTCACAATTCATTCAACATTATCCATAGTCATGAATGTAGAAGTGTTAAACATTCTATTCTTATTTACAAAAAAAGTCACTCAAATGACACAGTGCATTATTTACCATTCATTCCTATTAGGCACAAAATAATATGAAACGCAACCAAAACAAATGGCAAATGCATCCAAGCTTGATGTAGTCATTGTGTGCTAGGAATATGGGACCAAATACTGAACTTGCTGTGATTTCTAAACAGTTCACCTGATATGGATGAAAATACCATAAAATCAAAGCTGACAGTCTGCATTTTAACCTCCATAGTCATGTGCTGGAGTAAAGAGACAAAACAGAACATTTGTCACTGTCCAAATACTTTTAGCCCTCACTGTATATCCACTTTCAAACGTTACATTATAGAAAACCCTCTACACACCCACAGCAAAAGCATCTAATACCCCTTCCTCCCCTCTCTCCCTCCAGGGCAAGCAGAGAGTGGATGTGTTGCACCTGCAGCTCCAGAACCTGCTCTATGAGGTCATGCACCTGCAGAAGGAGATCAGCAAGTGTCTGGAGTTCAAGTCAGTACCACTGGGGGGGTCTAATTCACATTTCCTCCAAGTCTATAGGGCTAAGTCCAGGAATGAGAAGCTTCGAGGTTATTGGTCTTTTCTAAGTTGTTGATTTTTGTTTCTGTCCAGGTCTAAACATGAGGAGATAGATCTGGTGAGTGTAGATGAGTTCTACCAGGAGGCCCCCTGAGATCTCCCGCACCCCCCTCACCAAGGACGACCCCCACCAACTCACACTGGCCAGGTTGGACTGGGAACTGGAGCAGAGGAAGAGGTGCCACATACACTGAGACACTGTTGTTCTTCTGTAGGTTGGCTAAGCAGTACATGAACTCCCACTTTTCTCTGGTGTGTGTGTAGGCTGGCTGAGCAGTACAAGGAGTCTCTGTCCAGTAAGGAGAAGATCCAGAAAGGCATTGAGGTGAAGAAGGAACACCTGAGTTCTCTACAACCTGGACTCAACGCTATCATGCAGGTAACACACACACTCTCTCACACCCCCTAGAACCTGAACACAATGCGATTACACAGGTACAGTGGCGCAAAGTGAACTTAAATATCTCTGGACAGAACAACACCAGTTCCACAGAGCTTTTACAAGTCCAGGGTTCTGTCTGGTATGGATGGCTGGACTTGTGCAAGATAACATGCACTGCAGGCAGGGCCTTCTGAAATGGCGTTGTACCCAGAATGTAACCTACCAGGCCTGAAACCTAAACATGTCACACTCCCCAGGCATCCCTCCCGGTTCAGGAGTACCTGTCAATGCCGTTTGAACAGACCCAGAGACAGACAGAGATCGCCCGCCACCTTCCCCCCTCTCTCTACGTCCTCCTGGTACAGGCCAGCGCTTACGGACAGGCCTGCGGTGAGTGTTTTTGTATGTTTACTTACATTTTGTGAAAAGTTTGATCATACGCACATCCTTAAACTTTAGGCCCTGGGCTAGTAAAGGATGCTTGTAAAGAACAGGAGGGCCCGCACACTGTTTATGCTCCCAGTTCACCGTTTTATTGACCACGTATCAATCCAAAACAGCTCTTCGCCAGCTTTACTTTCTTCTGAACACGATTTTTGTCATTTTTTTCCCCTTTGTCAAATGATCAATTTTGTGGAGGGGCAAGTCTTGGGACATGTGGTTTTCATGTTTCTATTTGTGTGTGTTTCAGATAAGAGCCTGAGTGTGTCCATCAGTGGAGATGTGGACGAGGCCAAAGCTCTGTCTAAACCTCCAGAGGACTCTCAGGGTAACACTGCAGCATGCCTGTTAATGACGTGTGTGTTCGACAGGGCAGTGATTCTTTTTTGACTGGGCAGTGGTGAATTAATGAATTGTGTTGGTATTGAAATGTGTGTGTGTGTGTTCTGATTTCTCTCCTCTCTAGATGATGATTCTGGTGACTCTGATGCAGAGGAGGAGCAGGAGAAGACGGTCTGTCCCACACCATACTGCCACTAGAGGCCCTTCTAATACCATTCTGTACACACACAGACACGCGCACACACACGTCAGTGTCAACGAGTTCACCTCTCCTCTACACACATTGTTCCAACAACCTCTGCTGACACACACACACACACACACACAAAATGTTATAGCAGACAGGGAAAGGAGGTCTATTGATCGCTTCCTGACAGGTGCCATGTGGTGGGTTCTGGGAAGCATGGATAAGATGGGTCACTGTAACCCAAGCCCACCCACAGTTGGCAGTCATACTCTTCACTCTCACACGTGTGTCATACTCCTCACACACACACTCCCTTACATACTCCGACACATACAGCCAAGCTTTTTTTATAATTTATTTATTCATCTTTTTGCTGAAGACAACTGTCCGTCTGTGATTTGCTTGGTCACATTACTGCTGCTCTGTCACTACACCTCAGCTGACCCTCCCTCCCTTCATCTAGTCTTTCTCTGTGAAATAAGGTGAAGGGCAAGCCCAGGTTAACTCTGTCCTCCTTTAGCCGGCTGCAATGATAGATCAGTGAGGATTATAGATTGTGTCCCAAAGAGCACCCTACTCCCTATATAGTGCCCTGCTTTAGACCAGGGCCAGATATCCGTACATCTGATTAATTAAGCAATAAGGCACGAGGGGTTGTGGTATATGGCCAATATACCATGGCTAAGGGCTGTTCTTATATTGGCCATATACCACAAACCACCGAGGTGCCTTATTGCTATTATAAACTGGTTACCAACATAATTATAGAGCAGTAAAAAAAAAGATCTGGGGTCATTCCTGTCATGTACGGTCTGATATACCACAGCTGTCAACCAATCAGCATTCAGGGCTCGAACCACCCAGCTTAAAATGAGCAGTAGAACATGATGGAATGATAAAATACGAATGGTAATACTCCCCCCTTTGTCTGTCTGTCTGTAGAAGAGGAGGCGACCTACTACAGGTGGTCAGCTGGATGATAAGAGACGTGAGATGCTGAAGAGACACCCTCTCTCTCTTTGCCTGGACCTCAAATGCAAAGGTACACACACACTGTTCCTGTGTGACAGGCAGCAGGACCCTGTCGCTGCTTCTCAGTCTCCCTGGGACAGTAGAGGAGAGAGGATCATTCAGCGATATATGATAGGACTGTTAGGAACTGATATTAATCGTGCTGATGAGGATTCTGTGGACAGTGTATATGATGATAAATAGGTGGGTTCTTGAATTTGTCCTATTTCGATGATGGTTCGGTGCATAGATGACAGTGAATAAACTGTTCTTGTCCAATGGGCAATGACATCACTACAGAGGTTACACAAGGTCACCTCTCCTCTCCTGCCTCTGCAGTCAGACAGAACCCAATGACACCCTGAGAGACTGACACGCACACACTGCTTTTAATGCAGCAAACAGCCAAAAACTGCCCGTGGTTTAGAGGACAACAGAGAGAGCAAGAAGAGGCTGATGAAAATATATCTAGAATAAGGTGTGACTGCTGCAGCCCTACACTGCTGCCAGCTCCACCTACACGCACTGTCCGCACCCGCTTGCCTATCAGTGGATGGATGAAGTTACGCCTGCAATGCTGAACCTCCTTCTCCACCTCCCCCTCCCTCTTCTCATCCCCATTTCCTTTCTTCTGCCCCTCGTCTTCTCCCTCTGTCAGCAGGGTATAAACAGTCCCTCTCTTCTCCTTGGCTCAACCTGTCCTATACAGCTACCTACACAGTAGCACTACGTGGCAGAGTGGGGCAGTGACCCCATGACATCATACTATACATTGTACTATATAATTAAGTGTCAATTCACACTGAGATGACTGTTGCAGGTGGAACCTTTTGGCAGAGAGGCAATTTACCGTCCACAGTACATAGATAGATACGCGTCCCAACTCCCTGTTTGCCGAATAGAATATACATATATACAGTGGGGCAAAAGGGTATTCAGTCAGCCACCAATTGTACAAGTTCTCACACTTAAAAAGATGAGAGAGGCCTGTAATTTTCATCATAGGTACACTTCAACTATGACAGACAAAATGAGAAGAAAAAAATCCAGAAAATCACATTGTAGGATTTTTAATGAATTTATTTGCCAATTATGGTGGAAAATAAGTATTTGTTCAATAACAAAAGTTTATCTCAATACTTTGTTATATACCCTTTGTTGGCAATGACAGAGGTCAAACGTTTTCTGTAAGTCTTCACAAGGTTTTCACACGCGGTTGCTGGTATTTTGGCCCATTCCTCCATGCAGATCTCCTCTAGAGCAGTGATGTTTTTGGGGATGTTGCTGGGCAACATGGACTTTCAACTCCCTCCAAAGAAATAAATACTTTTTTGCACCACTGTATATATAAGTAGATGGCATCATGCTCACAGACACACCCAGTGAACCTTCTCTGTGTGTCTCTGTTTCCAGACGGCAGTGTGCTGCATCTGTTCAACTACTACCTGATGAACCTGAACATCATGACTGTCAAGGCCAAAGTCTCCACCGCCACAGACCTCACTGGAGCCATCAGCGCAGGGTACGTCTCAGTGACCCGTGTTTGTTGGCGCTTGGGAGTGTGTGACCTGTGTTGTAACAATTGTGTTCTCTCTCTCTCTCAGGGAGTTGTTAAATTCTGACACGCTGCTCAACTGCCTGTATGCCAATGACCAGGGCCGCGAGACACCCAACCCCGCTAACCGTTACCAGTTTGATAAAGTGGGGTATGGATGCCTCCCTAATGCCAGACCCTGTATACACACCTTGTACAATTGCTTCAGTATCAATACACATATTGTAAGATCAGTATGGCTGATTATGTTGTGTTTTCTTGCAGGATTAGTTCGTTTGGAGACTACGTGGTAGAGTTGGGTCATCCCTACCTGTGGGTGCAGAGTCTAGGAGGACTGCAGTTCCCAAGTGATGCCCCAGAGGTGTGTGTGGGTGGCCCTGCCATTGTGTATAGTAAAATGTCTCCTGCTATGGGGTGTGCTTTCTGTGTGTGTGTCTAACCCTGCTATGTGTGTGTGTGTGTTTTTCAGGGTTTGCGTGCAGGCAGTTCTCTTAGTGCCAGTCACATGGAGAGCACCATGAAGCTGCTGAGAGGACGAGTCCAGTCACGCCTGGCCCTGCACAAACAGTTCTCCTCACTAGGTACACACACGCTTGGCCCTGCACAAACAGTTCTCCTCACTAGGTACACACACGCTTGGCCCTGCACAAACAGTTCTCCTCACTAGGTACACACACGCTTGGCCCTGCACAAACAGTTCTCCTCACTAGGTACACACACGCTTGGCCCTGCACAAACAGTTCTCCTCACTAGGTACACACACGCTTGGCCCTGCACAAACAGTTCTCCTCACTAGGTACACACACGCTTGGCCCTGCACAAACAGTTCTCCTCACTAGGTACACACACGCTTGGCCCTGCACAAACAGTTCTCCTCACTAGGTACACACACGTCTGGCCCTGCACAAACAGTTCTACTCACATTTCTCATCTCCGGCTACACACACAGACAAAATAACCTGTCTCCTGCATGCTGTTGGTATTGTTTGTCTGTTTTCAGAGCACAGTATAGTTCCAGTGTCAACGGAGTGCCAGCACCTGTTCCCTGCTAAGGTTCTCTCCCGCCTGGCTCGCTGGACAACCATGTCACATCAGGAGTACACAGTAAGACACGCACAACCTCCCGTTTTGTTTCATCTCACTACGCAATCGAGGAGTACACAGGAAGCGCACAATCTTGACTACAACTCAACCTCACACTCACTATAATTTCTGACTCTCATTGGGTGTAGATGGTGTCGCTATAAAAAGCATTGTGTAAATCAAGGCGGTTTAATTAAGTAAAACGTATACTGGTAGCTTACTTTTCTTCGTGTGTTCTATCTCTCTCTAGAATCTGTCGTTCACGCAGCATGTGTCAGATGCAGGTCTGGCTCGGGAAACGGACCTGTTCTTCATGGCTGTGGTGGAGAGAGGAACAGGTAAAGATCAGCGCCCAAAGAGATGATTCACTTCTTAATATATGAAGACATTCCTGACGAAATGGAGGCCTCTCTGTTTTCTTTGTTTGGACCATAAGAAAAGTCTGGAACCATAAACTATCTCTCCCCCCCCCCTCAGCTCGTCTTCAGGCTGCAGTGGTGTTGAACCCCCGTTATCCAGAAGTCTCTCCTCTGTTTGCTCTTTCACTCAGCTGGAAGGGCGAATGCAGCGGACGTACAGATGACAACCTTAGAGTGAGTGGTGATATATATATATATATATATATATATATAATACACTGAATATGAGACCCTAACCCAGGGGAGGATCTCTATATTCTGTTATGTCCTTTGATGTCACTGGTTAGTCATGCACACCGGCTGTGACTGACATGTGTATCCCCTCCCCCAGGCCATGGAGAGTGAGGTGAATGTGTTTAAGACAGAGCTCCAGGGGCCCCGCCCAGGGCACCAGCTGCTGACCAATCAGGTGGCTCGTCTCTGTGTCTGTCTGGACGTATACCTGGAGACCGACGGACAGGATGACAGCGTGGAGGGACCACGGGAGTTTCTCAGAGAGAAGATGTGTCTACGCACCGTAAGGTACGTACATACACACACACACGCGCGCGTACACTCCTACACTCCTTTCTCAGTAATTCTGACCGTGTTTCTCTCTGGTTGTGTTTCAGGGGTCCGAACCGTCTGAAGCCGTTCAAGTACAACCACCCCCAGGGCTTCTTCAGTCACCGCTGACCTCCCCCTTAACCCCTATCCCTTCACCTCTTGTATCTTACAGCTGATTTCATAGCCCACCTCCAGGGTGTCTTCAGTCACCCCTGACCTCCCCTTAACCCCTATCCCTTCACCTCTTATATCTTACAGCTGATTTCATAGCCCACCTCAGGGCTTCTTCAGACACCCCTGAACGTTACCTTCTGCCTCGTCCCTGCCTTCATATCCCCCTGTTTTTTAATTAACCATAGTTTTGTCTGTTTTAGTTTCACACATTCTGTGTGTTGGTTGGACAATAAAAAGCTAGTGATTTTGTTTGAATCAGCAAGTTCTTGGTATTTTTGTGTTATTCTTCGCTGCTATGATTTATGTTCAGCTGTATTCTATCATGAATTACCTCTCCTTTCTTCTTTTAGCTATTGCATATTTCATCTCTCCCCCTCTTTTTTTTCTTTTCTCTGCATCGGATCACATTATTTTATGGCTTTTATTATCTTGGCTCAGCACTTCTCTAAGCTGACTCATCCCCACTGGTTCTGGAAATACAGAGAATACATTATCTCTCACACACACACACACACACACACACACACACACACACACCTATAAATGCATTCCCTGTCCTGTAGTTAGTGTAGTAAGAGCTGATAACAGGACTACTGGTGGACTGCATTACTGCTCTTGATTTAAACAGAAATTGGTGCAGCATCACAGAACCCCAGTAGCCCTATCCCCTGCAGGACATGCATTCCACTGTTAGGACGTAGCCACTGTGTTTTTTGGGTGGCTCCTTATGCCATGGTGATCATTCTGAGGATGTTTTTGGGGGGCTCTTATGCCATGGTGATCATTCTGAGGATGTTTTTGGGGGCCTACTAATGAAATGGTGAACATTCTGAGGATGTTTTTGGGGGGCTCCTTATGAAATGGTGATCATTCTGAGGATGTTTTTAGGGGGCTCCTTATGAAATGGTGAACATTCTGAGGATGTTTTTGGGGGCTCCTTATGCCATGGTGAACATTCTGAGGATGTTTTTGGGGGCCTACTAATGAAATGATGAACATTCTGAGGATGTTTTTAGGGGGCTCCTTATGAAATGGTGAACATTCTGAGGATGTTTTTGGGGGCCTACTAATGAAATGATGAACATTCTGAGGATGTTTTTAGGGGGCTCCTTATGAAATGGTGATCATTCTGAGGATGTTTTTAGGGGGCTCCTTATGAAATGGTGAACATTCTGAGGATGTTTTTAGGGGGCTCCTTATGAAATGGTGAACATTCTGAGGATGTTTTTTGCTGCAGGTTCTCCTGTTAATACAGTCATCCATCAGACATAAAGAGGTGCCATTTTGCCATTACAACCCCAAGGAGAAACCTAATGATCATGAGGAAAGAATTCAAGGAGAAACGTAACGTTTCTGGTGATATATAGTCATAATTCAGGGAGATACAGCATCTTTGATGTCAACAGAACGTCCTTCAGAAAGTATTCATACCCCTTGAAATATTCCACATTTTGTGTTACAGCCTTAATTAAATTAAATATACAGTACCAGTCACAATTTGACACCTACTCATTCCAGGGTTTTTCTTTATTTCTACTATTTTCTACATTGTAGAATAATAGTGAAGACATAAACTATGAAATAACACATGGAATCATGTAGTAACCAAAAATATTATAAAAACAAGAATATAAAATCAAAAATATATTTTGATTTGTGTACCATTTTGGTTACTAAATTATTCCATGTTATTTCATAGTTTTGATGTCTTCACTATTCTACAATGTAGAAAATAGTAATAAAAAAAAGAAACCCTTGAGTGAGTAGGTGTCAACTTTTGACTGGTGTACTGTACAGTATATCTTTTTCTCACCTGTCTGCTCAATACCCCATCATGACACAGTGAAAACATGTTTTTTTTAATTGAAAATGAAATCCAGAAATGACAACTTTACATAAGTATTCACACCCCTGAGTCAATACTTGATTGAAGTACCTTTGGCAGCAATTACAGCTGTGAGTCTTTCTGGATAAGTCTTGAAGAGCTTTCCACACCTGGAATGTGCATCATTTGCCCATTTTATTATTTTCAAAATTCTTCAAGCTCTGTCAAATTGGTTGTTGAACATTGCTCGACAACCATTTTCAGCTCTTGCCATAGATTTTCAAGGAGATTTAAGTCAAAACTGTAACTCGGACACTCAGGAATATTCCCTTTCTTCTTGGTAAGAAACGCCTTCTGTTGAGGTTATTGTCCTACTGAAAGGTGAATTCATCTCCCAGTGTCTGGTGGAAAGCAGACAACCAAGTTTTCCACTAGGGGTTTGCCTGTGCTTAGCTCCATTCCTTAAATATTTTATCCTGAAACGATTACAAGCATACCCACAACATGATGCAGCCACCACTGTTTGAAAATATGGAGAGTGGTACTCAGTAATGTATTTGCCCCAAACATAACATTTTATTCAGGACAAAAAGTTAATTGCTTTGCCACATTTTTTGCAGTAATACTTTAGTGCCTAATTGCAAACAGGATGCATGTTTTGGAATATTTTTATTCTGTACAGGCTTCCTTTTCATTCTGTTAATTCAGTTAGTATTGTGGAGTAACTACAATATTGTTGATCCATCCTCAGTTTTCTATCACAACCATTTAAACTCTGAAACTGTTTTAAAGTCACTATTGGCCTCATGGTGAAATCTCTGGCTGGTTTCCTTCCTCTCCGGCAACTGAGTTAAGGACACCTGTATCTTTGTTGTGACTGGGTGTATTGATACACCATCCAAAGTGTAATTAATAACATCATCATGCTCAAAGGGATATTCAATGTCTGCTTTTTTATTTTTACCCATCTACCAATAGGTGCCCCTCTTCGTGAGGCTTTGGAAAACCTCCCTGGTCTTTGTGGTTGAATCTGTTTGAAATTCACTGCTTGACTGAGGGACCTTTTTTATAGATAATTTATGTGTGGGGTACAGAGATGAAGTAGTCATTCAAAATAATATTAAACACTATTATTGCACACAGAGTGCATCCATGCAATTTATTGTTACTTGTTAAGCACATCTTTACTCCTGAACTTATTTAGGCATGCCATAACAAAGGCCTTGAATACTCATTGACTCAAGACATGTCAGTGTTTTCATTTTTTATGAAATGTGTCAAATAAAATATATATATATAAACAATTCATTATGGGGTATTGTGTATAGGCCAGTAATTTTTTTAATCTTTATTTAACTGGGCAAGTCAGTTAAGAACAAATTCTTATTTTCAATGACGGCCTAGGAACAGTGGGTTAACTGCCTGTTCAGGGGCAGAATGACAGATTTGTACCTTGTCAGCTCGGGGATTTGAACTTGCAACCTTCCGGTTACTAGTCCAATGCTCTAACCACTAGACTACCCTGCCGACAAATCATAATGGATTACCATTTTAAATTAAGGCCGTAACACAACATAACACACAGGTGTGAATACCTTCTGAAGGCACTGTACATGCGCTCCAGTCCCTATGGAAAACATTGTTTCCATTGTAACTCCGCAGAATATCACAACTACTGACTCCACTGTAGTTTCCACAATGATTGTGGACAACTGTCACATCAAGGACATCATAGACCGGACTCTAAAACTGACATTAAAGTCTAATGGAAGCCTTTGTTGTGAAATAAAGGTTGTGATGTCTGTTTATAGCACTTCTCATAATGTGGTCTCACTGCTCTGTCTTTAGCAGCACATGCATGGATGGAGCCTCAGATTAACTGGTGCATCTCCTCTGGCTTGGCAGGTCACTCCAGAATCGATCGATCTAGATGGTGTACGTTATATTATTTATGATAATTATGCTTTTGGACTGTTTTGATCCATGTTTACCGTTTCAGCAGGCTAGATTTGTGGAGCAGGTATAGAAGAGAGTTAAAATGAGGGTGCGAAGAGCGACCTGACCTAAGGACAATCGCGAGAGATGTGCAGGGGGCAGCTGTATTCTCTAACTCCAGGATGTTGTGGCGTAGAAAGCAGAGGGGGAGCCGCTCTGTTCAGGTAGCGCTGTTCTCCAGAACACCTGATTTATATATGAGCCCAGGCTATGTGACGTCAGAGCAGGGAGGGGAGGTGCACTCCTCAGCCGCAATGCAGTACAGCACACACACACACCCACATAGTGAGATCCTCACACCTCATCTTCCTCACCACCGCTGTGCTTCTTTTCATACCACCTCAGTTGGTGTTCCGTTCAGAACTGTTCCTTTCTTCATAGTGTGTATACTGGCATGTACAGTTGAAGTCAGAGGTTTACATACACCTTAGCCAAATACATATAAACTCAGTTTTCACAATTCCTGACATTTAATCCTCGTAACAATTCCCTGTCGTAGGTCAGTTAGGATCACCACTTTATTTTAAGAATGTGAAATGTCAGAATAATGGAAGAGAATAATTGATTTAAGCTTTTATTTCTTTCATCACATTCCCAGTGGGTCAGAAGTTTACATACACTCAAATTAGTATTTGGTAGCCTTGGGTTAAGTGTTTTGGGTAGCCTTCCACAAGCTTCCCACAATAAGTTGGGTGAATTTTAGCCCATTTCTCCTGACAGAGCTGGTGTAACTGAGTCAGGTTTGTAGGCCTCCTTGCTCGCACACACTTTTTCAGTTCTGCCCACTCATTTTCTATAGGCTTGAGTACATGGCTTTGTGATGGCCACTCCAATACCATGATTTTGTTGTCCTTAAGCCATTTTGCCACAACCTTGGAAGTATGCTTGGGGTTATTGTCCATTTGGAAGATCCATTTGCGACCAAGCTTTAACTTCCTGACTGATGTCTTGAGATGTTGCTTCAATATATCCACATAATTTTCTTGCTTCATGATGCCATCTATTTTGTGAAGTGCACCAGTCCCTCCTGCAGCAAATCACCCCCACAACATGATGCTGCCACCCCCGTGCTTCACGGTTGGGATGGTGTTCTTCAGCTTGCAAGCCTCCCCCTTTTTCCTCCAAACATAACGATGGTCAGTATGGCCAAACAGTTCTCTTTTTGTTTTCATCAGACGAGGGGACATATCTCCAAAAAGCACGATCTTTGTCTCCATGTGCAGTTGCAAACCGGCCTTTCAGGTTACGTCGATATAGGACTTGTTTTACTGTGGATAAAGATACTTTTGTACCTGTTTCCTCCAGAATCTTCACAAGGTCCTTTGCTGTTGTTCTGGGATTGATTTGCACTTTTCGCACCAAAGTATGTTAATCTCTAGGTGACAGAACATGTCTCCTTCCTGAGCAGTATGATGGCTGCATGGTCCCATGGTGTTTATACTTGCGTACCATTGTTTGTACAGATGATCGTGGTACCTTCAGGCGTTTGGACATTGCTCCTAAGGATGAACCAGACTTGTGGAGGTCTGATTTCTTTTGATGTTCCCATGATGTCAAGCAGAGGCACTGAGTTTGAAGGTAGACCTTCAATTGACTCATTATGTAAATTAGCCTATCAGAAGCTTCTAAAGCCTTCTAATGACATAATTCTCTGGAATTTTCCAAGCTGTTTAAAGGCAGTCAACTTAGTGTATGTAAACTTCTGACCCACTGGAATTGTGATAAGTGAAAAAATCTGTTAACAATTGTTGGAAAAATTACTCATGCCTAAAGTAGATGTCCTAACCAACTTGCCAAACTAGTGTTTGAACAAGAAATTTGTGGAGTGGTTGAAAAACGAGTTTCAATGACCCCAACCTAAGTTCCGACTTCAATTGTACATGAGAGGAACTAGACGGAAGCGATATAATTTGTCGTCTAGTACCTCAGTACTATACCAGTAAATTATCTATTTTAGCAAGCCATTTTTTTTCTCACTGGACACACACTGGTTGAATCAATGCCAGTTTCCACACCATTTCAATGAAATTACATTGAACCAATGAGGAATAGACGTTTAATTGACGTCTTTGCCCAGGTCAGGTCGAAACCATCACTGAGGCAATCAGTATATTTCACACCAGAGTATATTTTAGTATTAGAATGATATAATAATAATAACACACAGAAATTGTTCAGTTTGAACATTTTATTAGTTACATCAGTTTGTATTGCATATTCTTAGCAGTTTATACATGGCACAGTCGTCCCTGACTTCAGAGTTCTCCTCCCTGACCTAGCATACTAACCACAGCACAGTGACTCAGCATAACCATCAGACAGGGAGCTGTTTAAGGTGCACAATGAGCGGGTTCATAGTCTCTTTGCTTTTTATAGTCAATATAATATACTAATTTATATCGTCATAAATATACACATACAGTACAATATATTCACCTGACACAATCTTTTATAGACATTTGTTGACATCTCTGCCCTTGAAGGCTTCAGAAGGTACATGGCCCTGTGCTGTGCTCCCAGCCAGAGCAATGTTGCTATTTTAATGCACTTGTTATTATTGTTGGGAAGTCAGACACATTCAGATAGAGTTTAGAGCATTCTGCATTCTTTACAGTCATACATTAGAATAAGCATCATATCAGGGTTGAGTACCCAGTAACTAGAGAAACACTATTGCTTTGCTTGTTTACTGTTTGTCTCCTACTCTGCTCTGGCCTCTCTTTACAAAGGCTTCTCAGATCTTCAGTAGCCTCCCTCCCTCCCCCTTCCATCCCTCCCCGATAATTCTTTGGCGTCTCTCTCTCTCTCTCTCTCTCTCTCTCTCTCTCTCTCTCTCTCTCTCTCTCTCTCTCTCTCTCTCTCTCTCTCTCTCTCGGCTCATACACAACGCGTTAGTGATTCACTTCATGGCTTTCTCTTTGACCTCAGTGCTGGAGGACTTTTCGTCCTTCTCTGCCTTCCCTTCCACCTTCGTATCCTTAACCTCTTTACTGTCGGACCCTTTAGAGGCCTCCTGCTTGTCCTCCTTCACCTCCTCTTTGGGCTCTGGTTTCTTCTCTTTCTTGCTCTCTGTTTTCTCTGGTGATTCTTTGGGGGCAGGCTTCAACTCTGCCTGAGGTTTGTCGTCTGTTTTGGATGGGGCCTGTTTCTCATCTTCCTTCTTATCAGGGATGGGGCTCTCCTTGGCGGGGGCGGGCTTCTCCTCTGCAGGCTTGGCCAAGGCGGCGGCAGGAGGGGCAGGTGTTGGGGTCTCCTCTGGCTTGCTCTCCTTCTTGGGATCTGGTTTATCTGTCTTCTCCTCAGCCTTCTCTTTAGGCTCGCTCCCACTCTTCTCTTTCTCCTTGGGTTCTGGCTCCTGTTTCTTCTCCTCTTTTACAGGCTGGGGTTGTTCCTTCTCTTTCTTCTCCTCCTTGGCTGGTTTGTCTTCTGCAGGGGGCTTGGCCTTCTCCTGGATGGGGGACTTGGGTTCAGGAGACTTGGGGAGGGGGACTTGGGTTCAGGAGACTTGGAGAGGGGGATTTGGGAGGAGGGGACTTAGACTCTGGGGATTTGCTAGGGGGAGATTTAGATGGTGATTTCACAGCCAGGGATTTGAGCTGGGGAGATTTCTCCGTGGGAGATTTGGGGGCAGGAGACTTGGCGGGTGATTTGGGGAGGGGAGATTTGGCTGGGGGTGATTTGGATTCAGGGGATTTGACGGCGGGAGATTTGGGCTGGGGGGTTTTGGTGGGAGACTTAGATGGAGAAGCAGCCTCCTCAGGTGACTTAGACTTCTCTTTCTCCTCACCTGACTCCTCTTCCCCCTTATCCTCAGATCCTTCCTCTTCCTCCTTATCACCCTCTTCCTCCTCCCCTCCCTTATCCTCAGATCCTTCCCCTTCCTCCTTATCACCCTCTTCCTCCTCTCCTCCCTTATCCTCAGATCCTTCCCCTTCCTCCTTATCACCCTCTTCCTCCTCTCCTCCCTTATCCTCAGATCCTTCCCCCTCTCCTACCTCAGCTTTGGTCTCATCCTCTTCCTTTACTTCCTCTTCATTCTCTTCGCCCTTCTCTTCCTCTCCTTCCTCTGTCACCTCAGTGACCTGTGTCTCATCCGTCTGTTCCTCCAGTATGACTGTGTCTGAGAGCTCCTCCCCCTTAAGCTTAAGGTGAACGGAGGAGTAGGAGAACAGGCTTGGCCCAGATAGGAAACGTGTCTCCTCCCCTTCCAGCAACTTCCTGTTTAGGGGAAGAATATGGGAAGTACAGTCTGAGTTGGGTGTGTCAATACAGTCTCCTGTTAAAAAATATATATATATTCCAAGAGTAAGGTTGTTCAGAGCCAGTCTGAACACCCCTAACCTCTCCCCCTTAACCCCTGACCCACCTGTAGGCAGCTATCTCTATATCCAGAGCCATCTTGACATTCAGCAGCTCCTGATATTCTCTCAGCTGACTGGCCATCTCCCACTTAGTACTCTTCAGCTCACCGTCCAGCTGGTGGATGGTCTCCTACAGACACACACACACACACACACACACACACACACGTTGGTGAGCAATGTGTGTCAGAATGAAGGAGAAAGAGAAAAGCCAGACAGATGGTCAGTCAGACAGAGGAGTGTACCTGTAGGGAGTGGATATCCCCATGGTGTCTGTCCTCACTATCCATGCGTTGCCTCTCCAAAGACTCCTTGGTTCCTTTGAGGGTCTCCAGTTCGATGGTGCGGCTCTGCAGCTGTCGTCTATACTCGGCTATCTCCTCTTGGGCACCGCGGATTGCATCCGTATTAGAGTGAGCTGCATCCGCCAACCGTTCCATACGCACTTCAGAAGGTGGTGGATAGGGTCAGAGGCAGGGTGTTAGAGGTCATGGGGACAGGGGCTATAACCCAAAATTATAAAATAGTCTCCTGTCTTAGGACTGGCCAGGTGCCTGAATGCTTTTCTGTATTGAGCTTTAGTAAAGGTCTGTCATTGAGAACACACATCCTCTTCTCCAGGAAGGAGTGACCTTGACACTGCCTGTCTGTCTGTCAGAGGTCTGACTCAGATACATGACACTGAACAACATATTGATGAAAATCTTGTCAAAAAAATATTCCAAGGAGTCTTGAATGAGGCATCTGTGTTTTTAGGGACCTAATACTGCTGACTCATAGTTGCCTGCGGCAGGAATGCATGATAAACAGTAATAAGATTTTCCAAACAGGACTGCAGGTGGACAGATCGAGTTTACACCAGACAGAACACTTAGTCCTCTCCATAAAATAAACCAGTGGACTATTTCATCACATTATTCACATCCAATACTTTTTCCAAATGCAATCATAGCCTATCATTTCATAACTATGACGTTTGATTCGAAAGTACCCTTGTCACTCAAGGTGTCATTATAGTAATTGGTATGCACTCATAGGAGGATGCTTACGCAGGTTTAGCTGAATATATAGCCTAGAGAGTTTAAAGCAGTTCGCTTCCAATTGTGATCTTACGAGGCGTCAATGTCCCAAATGGGATTGATAATAGCCTAGATGCACCACTATGTACCACTAGCCTATTTGATTGTAAAACCAAAGCGCTCCCAAATTCAGCACCATGGACAGCGAGCAATGATGCGTCACCGCACGGCCACACATTATAGTCCTATAAGACTATAAAACTGGCTTTCTCACGACCACTCTAGGTAAAGCCAGGTGGGTATTAAGGTAGATTGATATAAAGTTGCACCTCTCACCTTTGAACCATCCCTCTGCCTGCATTGCGCTCTTGGTTGCGTGGCCATCCAGCTGAGCGCGGATCTCCCGCAGCGCGCTCGTCACGTCTGCCTTGATCGTGTCTCGAGCCTCGAACCTCACCTGTGTACCCTGGATCTGTGCGAGCATCTCGGCCACCTCATCCTCGTGGTTCTTCTTCAGGAACGCGGCTTCTTCCTGCAGCGCAAACAGCTTCTTGTCCAGCTCCAGCCGTGCAAGCCCAGACTCATCCACATACTTGTTCATGACGCGTGCTGCGGCCTCCAGCTCCTCCCGGCTGCGTGCCTCGTCCTCGAGCCTGGTCCGCACATGCTGGATGTCCTCTTCAAGGTGGTCATGCTCCAAGAGTGTGCGTGCCTTCTCCCCGGTCAACTGCTGGACCATAACCCTCAGGTCCCCCAGCTCACGCTGATAGTGCTCTCCGACGGTAGCGCGCCCCGTCTGGCTCTGTCGCAGCGCAGCCGCTTCCTGCTCCAGATTCGAGTTAATCAGCTCGAGGTTCCGCACCTTGTCGATGTAACCGGCGAACCGGTCGTTGAGTGTCTGCAGAATCTCCTTCTCGTTCCTCCGAGCCATGTCGCCATTAAAGATTTCCAAGCTGTCGGCAGAGGCTGCCTGGCTGTAGGCCGGGCGGTGGCGCTGGGAGGTCGTCCATGGCTGGGAGTGGTAGCCGGAGGAGGAGAGGGAAGCGGCGGGCCGGGCAGAGTGTCCCTGTGGTGTCCTGCGATAGGATCCGTGGCCGTAGAGGTAGTCCAGTGGGTAGCTCATCTCTAAGCCGGATGCAGACTGCGGCAGGGTGAAGAGAGTTGAGCTTTTATACCGCGGGAGGAGAAACAACTCAGCAGGAACAATCTCTCTCTTTAAAGAGACATCATCTTCGCTATCGTCATCACCCCTCCTTCCTTATCACACAGACTAACCACAGAAACACCATGATACAGCGGATGATAGGCTTCTTGAATTTTCTCCCAAATGTCCAATTGTATGATATTATTTACTCTTGATTTCTGAGTGCCCACAATGGGATTACGTGCCATGTTCGTTACAGTAGACCTAGGCCTATAGGCTTCAACTTTTTGAAACAAATGATGCCCACAATACCATGATCACCAAAAGAAAAGTACATGGCTAATACATGCTGGGTTTAAATTCTATGATTGGGTTTGGACTAGTTTTATGTGCAGCTCTTCATTCTATTTGTCAGTGCTGTGAATACATGACAGTGGAAGTGTGTGTGGTTCTGTCAGTGGGCCAGGTGTGTCCCCCAGGTGGGTTGGAGTGGATCTGCAGACTCACACTGCAGAGGTAAACCAACTGCACAGCAGCAGAAAGCGGCGCTTTCTCTTTGTCTCTCCCCCCCTCTCTCTCTCTCGCTCTCCCTCTCGCTCACACACCTGGCTGGCCCACTGACAACTTTACACCTCATAACAGTGTGTGAGGTTTGACACGTCTTCATCATGATCCTCAGAAATGTATATAAGTGGATGGATCAGAATGACCTCTGTCAATAACCCAGGTTATTTGAAAAATTTGACAGTGGAGAATTGTGCTGTACGCAGACACTTGCTATTTTAGTGCGGCCCTTGTAGGTGTGTCAGCTGATTTGGAAGACTGTGTCTGAGGATAATTCTGTCCCTACTACAGCACCTATTGATCAGACTCCTTCAGGCTTCACACACACACACACACACACACACACACACACACACACACACACACACACACACACACACACACACAGCACACAGCACACAGCACACACACACACACAGCACCATGGCTGTAAATCTTAAAGGAACACCTTAAATATCTCTGTCATTGTAAAGTTCTGCAGCCCCATTTTACACAACTTTATACCGTCATGATCGTGGATACAAAGACTGAAATGTTTCTGCACGTGTCAACATTGCACAAGCCCTTGTATTTTCTCTGTTTGTATATGGCAGGTGATCACCCTTAGACCGAGACCCATACGTTGTCATGGCCTTCTCCTCTGTGACATAAACACTCACATTGACATTTTTGTCATTTTGCAGATGCTCTTATCCAGAGCGACTCACAGAAGCCTAGTCGGCATGGTGAATCGAATCAGCAACCCTTTGGCCCAACGCTCTTAACCGCTAGGCTATCTGCCACATATTTCTCATCACATTTATGATCACATATTTATAATCATATTTATCAGACAGAGTATCACATTTAGACCAGAAATGAACACTCCACATGCTTCTAGTCCCAGTTACTCACTACATCCACTATATACAATGCCTTCGGAAAGTATTCAGACTCCTTGACTTTTTCCTAATTTTGTTATGTTACAGCCTTATTCTAAAAAAAATGTTTTTAATTAATCCTCAGCAATCTACACACAACACGCCATAATGACAAAACAAAAGCCGGTTTTTAGTAATGTATTAAAAATTAAAAACAGAAATACCTTATTTACATAAGTATTCAGACCCTTTGCTATGAGACTCGAAATTGAGCTCAAGTGCATCCTCTTTCCATCGATCATCCTTGAGATGTTTCTACAACTTGATTGGTGTCCACCTGTGGTAAATTCAATTGATTGGCCAGATTTGGAAAGGCACACACCTGAGAATTGTACGTAGAGCTCCGAGACAGGTTTGTGTCGAGGCATAGATCTGGAGAAGGGTACCAAAAAATGTCTGTAGCATTGAATGTCCCCAAGAACAGTGGCCTGCATCATTATTAAATGGAAGAAATTTGGAACCACCAAGACTCTTTCCAGAGCTGGCCGCCCAACCAAACTGAGGAGTCGGGGGAGAAGGGCCTTGGTCGGGGAGGTGACCAAGAATCCGATGGTCCCTCTGACAGAGCGCCAGAGTTCCTCTGTGGAAATGGGAGAGCCTTCCAGAAGGACAACCATCTCTGCAGCATACGACCAATCAGGCCTTTATGGTAGAGTGGCCAGACGGAAGCCACTCCTCAGTAAAAGGCACCTGACCGCCTGCTTGTAGTTTGCCAAAAGGCACCTAAAGACTCTCAGACCATGAGAAACAAGATTATCTGGTCTGATGAAACCAAGATGGAACTCTTTGGCCTGAATGCGAAGTGTCACGTCTGGAGGAAACCTGGCACCATCCCTACGGTGAAGCATGCTGGTGGCACTATCATGCCGTGGGGATATTTTTCACTGGCAGGGACTGGGAGACTAGTCGGGATCGAGGCAAAGATGAACAGAGCAAAGTACAGAGAGATCCTTGATGAAAACCTGCTCCTGAGTGCTCAGGACCTCAGACCGAGGCGAAGGTTCACCTTCCAACAGGACAACGACCCTAAGCACACAGCCAAGACAACGCAGGAGTGGCTTTGGGACAAATCTCTGAATATCCTTGAGTGGCCCAGCCAGAGCCTGTACTTGAACCTGATCAAACATCTCCTGAGAGACCTGAAAATAGCTGTGCAGCAATGCTCCCCATCCAACCTGACAGAGCTTGAGAGGATCTGCAGAAAAGAATGGGAGAAACTCCCGAAATACAGGTGTGCCAAATATTTTTTTTAACTAGGCAAGTCAGTTAAGAACAAATTCTTATTTACACTGACAGCTTACTGGGGAACAGTGGGTTAACTGCCTTGTTCAGGGGCAGAACAACTGATTTTTACCTTGTCAGCTCAGGGATTCGAACCAGCAACCTTTCGGTTACTGGCCCAATGCTCTAACCACTAAGACTTGAGGCTGTAATCACTGACAAAGATGCTTCCACAAAGTACTGAGTAAAGGTTCTGAATACTTATGTAATTTAGCAAAAATTCTAAAAAACATTTTTTTCTTTGTCATTATAGTGTATTGTGCGTAGATTGATGAGGGGGGGAACTATTTAATACATTTTACAGTAAGGCTGTAACCTAACAAAATGTGGAAAAAGTCAAGGGGTCTGAATACTTTCCAAAAGCACTGTATCAGTTGACTGCGGGTGGAGCAGAGAGCACTGAGCCAGAATGGAGGGGTAGAGGGGTGGCCTGCACTCTCAGTCCTTGGAATGTCAATCAGTTTGAAGTTTGAGGAAGGTAAGTGAAGTGAAATGGGATGAAGTAAGAGGAAGAGAAAAAGAAGAGGGGAGGAGGAGGGAGATGAAGAGGAAGGGGAGAAGAGATTTGATGGACATGGAGGGAGGAGAGAGAGATGATGGAGGGAGGGTGAAGAGAGTGACCTTGGAAAGACAGAGCTCTACTGGCAGGCCTCATATAGATGAGTCAGCATCTGTACATTTAACGTTTTGGATGATATTACATTGTGTGTGTGTGTTTGTGTGTGTGCAAGAGAGAGATGTCAACCATTTCCAAGTCCATTGACATACAGTATACTTGTCTTTGGTGACCTAAACACCAGAACTCGACAAGAACCCGACACCTTCAGCACACAGAGGGACAAGCACATACCTGGAGGGGACAGCATTCCCTCCCAAATATTCCCCTCTAGACACAGCTACAACAAAACAACCAAGAAAAATGGGTCACAACTTTTGCAGCTCTGTCGCACACTGGGTCTGTTCAGAGTCAATGGTAGGCTTCGAGTGGATTCCTACAGTAGGTTAACCTACAACTCATCTCTTGGCCATAGTACTATGGACAACTTTATCACCGACCTCATCCTAGAGTCTCTCAGCAAGTTCACAGTCAGCCTACTAGCACCCTTATCAGACCACAACAAAATCCAAATCTACTTGAACAGAGCAATACCCAGCCATGAGGTAGCGAAACCGAACAAACTGCATGCTATTAAGAAATGCTATAGATGGAAGGAGGGTGGTGTAGAAACGTACCAACAAAAACAATTGACCAACAACAAATCCAATCCCTCCTAGACAAAATGTCTCTCTTCAATAGTGAAGGTGTGAACTTAGCAGTAGGAAGCCTGAACAGTAAATTGAACCTATCAGCTAGCTATTAAAATAAAAACATTCTAGAAGAAAACATAAGAAAACTAAGAAAAATGAGAAATAGTTTGATGAAGAATATAAAAATCTGAGAAAGAAATTGATAAACCTATCCAACCAAAAACACAGGTACCCAGAACCTATGCATTCACAATGGGGAAACACTAAAACAGTGAAGAAATACACAAAGAACGAATAAAGAACAGCATGTCATAAAACAGCTCGTTTGTGATTAAAGAAAACTTTTGAATAAAATGACTGATGTGGAAATGTGAACACTTTAAACAAACAACAACACAAAGAGCCATCTATCCAACATGGAGATGTATGGATGAACCACTTCAACAACATTTTAGGCCATATAACAAAGAACCAAGAGCAAACACATATGCATGATCATTTGCAAAACTCAGAATCAGCTATTAAAGACTACCAGAACTTGCTGGATTCTCCAATTACATTGAATGAGCTACAGGACAAAATACAAACTCTCCAAACCAAAAACGCCTGTGCTGTTGATGGTATACAAAACAAAATGATAAAATACACAGACCACAAATTAAAATGGCCTATACTTAAAACTCATCAATGTTATCCCCAGCTCTGGCATCTTCCCCAATATTTGGAACCAAGGTCTGATCACCCCAATCCATATAAATGGAGACAAATTTGACCTCTACAGTTACACTGGAACCTGTGTCAACAGTATTCCTCAGGAAAATCCTCTGCAGTATCATCAAAAGCAAAAAAAACATTTCCTCAGTGAAAACAATGTCCTGAGCAAATGTCAAAATGGCTTCTCACCAAAATATCACACGGCAGACCACATGTACACCCTGCAAACCCTAATTAACAAAACAAAAAACTATTATAAAATCAATGTACACAAACAAGTGTCCAGTTAAAATTGGCAATAAAGAGCCGTGGGACGAGACAGGGATGCAGCTTGAGTCCCACCCTTTTCAACATATATATCAGGTCATTGGCGAGGGAATAAGAACAGTCGGCATCACCCTGCCTCACCATACTAGACTCTGAAGTAAAATGTTTACTGTTTGCAAATTATATTGTGCTTCTGTCCCCAACCAAGGAGGGCCTACAGCACCACCATATCTTCTGCACAGATTCTGTCAGACTTAGGCCCGGACGGTAAATCGCATTAAGAGAAAAAATAATGATGTTCCAAAAAAGTTCCCCATGCCAGGACAATAAATGCAAATTCTTTCTAGATACCGTTGCCATAGATTACACAACGATTTATACCTACAGTTGAAGTAGGAAGTTTACATACACCTTAGTCAAATATATTTCAATTCAGTTTTTCACAATTCCTGACATTTAATCCAAGTAAAAATTCCCTGTTTTAGGTAAATTTGGATCACCACTTTATTTTAAGAATGTGAAATGTCAGAATAATAGTAGAGAGAATTATTTATTCCAGCTTTTATTTATTTTATCACATTCCCAGTGGGTCAGAAGTTTACATACACTCAATAGTATTTACTAGCATTGCCTTTAAATTGTTTAACTTGGGTTAAACGTTTTGGGTATCCTTCCACAAGCTTCCCACAATAAGTTGGGTGAATTTTGGCCTATTCCTCCTGACAGAGCTGGTGTAACTGAGTCAGGTTTGTAGGCCTCCTTGCTCTCACACGCTTTTTCAGTTTTGCCTAAATCAAATCAAATCAAATCAAATTTATTTATATAGCCCTTCGTACATCAGCTGATATCTCAAAGTGCTGTACAGAAACCCAGCCTAAAACCCCAAACAGCAAGCAATGCAGGTGTAGAAGCACGGTGGCTAGGAAAAACTCCCTAGAAAGGCCAAAACCTAGGAAGAAACCTAGAGAGGAACCAGGCTATGTGGGGTGGCCAGTCCTCTTCTGGCTGTGCCGGGTGGAGATTATAACAGAACATGGCCAAGATGTTCAAATGTTCATAAATGACCAGCATGGTCGAATAATAATAAGGCAGAACAGTTGAAACTGGAGCAGCAGCACAGTCAGGTGGAAGTTGAAACTGGAGCAGCAGCATGGCCAGGTGGACTGGGGACAGCATGGAGTCATCATGTCAGGTAGTCCTGGGGCATGGTCCTAGGGCTCAGGTCAGTTGAAACTGGAACAGCAGCATGGCCAGGTGGACTGGGGACAGCAAGGAGTCATCATGTCAGGTAGTCCTGGAGCTCAGGTCCTAGGGCTCGGGTCCTCCGAGAGAGAGAAAGAAAGAGAGAAGGAGAGAATTAGAGAACGCACACTTAGATTCACACAGGACACCGAATAGGACAGGAGAAGTACTCCAGATATAACAAACTGACCCCAGCCCCCGACACATAAACTACTGCAGCATAAATACTGGAGGCTGAGACAGGAGGGGTCAGGAGACACTGTGGCCCCATCCGAGGTCACCCCGGACAGGGCCAAACAGGAAGGATATAACCCCACCCACTTTGCCAAAGCACAGCCCCCACACCACTAGAGGGATATCTTCAACCACCAACTTACCATCCTGAGACAAGGCTGAGTATAGCCCACAAAGATCTCCGCCACGGCACAACCCAGGGGGGCGCCAACCCAGACAGGATGACCACAACAGTGAATCAACCCACTCAGGTGACGCACCCCCTCCAGGGACGGCATGAGAGAGCCCCAGTAAGCCAGTGACCCAGCTCCTGTAATAGGGTTAGAGGCAGAGAATCCCAGTGGAAAGAGGGGAACCGGCCAGGCAGAGACAGCAAGGGCGGTTCGTTGCTCCAGAGCCTTTCCGTTCACCTTCCCACTCCTGGGCCAGACTACACTCAATCATATGACCCACTGAAGAGATGAGTCTTCAGTAAAGCCTACAAATTTTCTATAGGATTGAGGTCAGGGCTTTGTGATGGCCACTCCAATACCTTGACTTTGTTGTCCTTAAGCCATTTTGCCACAACTTTGGAAGTATGCTTGGGGTTATTGTCCATTTGGAAGACCCATTTGTGACCAAGCTTTAACTTCCTGACTGATGTCTTGAGATGTTGCTTCAATATATCCACATAATTTTCTTGCCTCATGATGCCATCTATTTTGTGAAGTGCACCAGTCCCTCCTGCAGCAAAGCACCCCACAACATGATGCTGCCACCAACATGATGCTGATTCACAGTTGGGATGGTGTTCTTTGGCTTGCAAGCATCTCCCTTTTGCCTTCAAACATAACGATAGTCATTATGGCTAAACAGTTCTATTTTTGTTTCATCAGACCAGAGGACATTTCTCCAAAAAGTACAATCTTTGTCCCCGTGTGCATTTGCAAACAGTAGTCTGGCTTTTTTATGGTGGTTTTGGAGCAGTGGCTTCTTCCTTGCTGAGCGGCCTTTCAAGTTATGTCGATATAGGACTCGTTTTACTGTGGATATAGATTATTTTGTACCTGTTTCCTCCAGCATCTTCACAAGGTCCTTTGCTGTTGTTCCGTGATTGATTGGCACTTTTCACACCAAACTACGTTCATCTCTAGGAGGCAGAACGTGTCTCCTAGATCGGTATGATGGCTGCATGGTCCCATGTTGTTTATACTTGCGTACTATTGTTTGTACAGATGAACGTGGTACCTTCAGGCGTTTGGAAATTGCTCCCAAGGATGAACCAGACATGTGGAGGTCTACAATGATTTATTTTTAGGTCTTGGCTGATTTCTTTTGATGTTCCCATGATGTCAAGCACAGAGGCACTGAGTTTGAAGGTAGGCCTACATCCACGGGTACACCTCCAATTGAATCAAATTATGTCAATTAGCCTATCAGAAGCTTCTAAAGCCATTACATAATTTTCTGGGATTTTCCAAGCTGTTTAAAGGCACAGTAAACTTAGTGTATGTAATCTCCTGACTTTCTGGATTTGTGATACAGTGAAATAATCTGTCTGTAAACAATTGTTGGAAAAATGACTTGTCATGCACAAAGTAGATGTCCTAACCGACTTGCCAAAACTATAGTTTTTTAACAAGAAATGGGTAGAGTGGTTGAAAAACGAGTTTTAATGACTCCAACCTAAGTGTATGTAAACTTCCAACTGCAACTGTACCTCTGCCTAAAAATCAAAACCACAGGTAACTTCCACAAGGCTGTAAATGGTCTAAGAGACAAAGCTAGAAGGGCTTTCAATGCCATCAAAACTAACAGAAAACTCTACATCCCAATTAGGATCTGTCTAAAAATACTTCAATCAGGTATAGAACCAGTTACTCTCTATGGTTGTGAGGTCTGGGGTACACTCACCAACCAATAATTCACAAAAAAAAAAAAATCCAGAAAACCAATTCTGCAGCCACCTAAAGGGAAGTGATGCCCACACATTCCACCACAAAGCCCTCACTTACAGAGAGAGGAACCTATCCAGCTGGTTCCTGGGCTCTGTTCACAAACAGAACTCACAGAGCCTCAGGACAGCAACACAATTTGACCCAACCAAACTATGAAAAAACAAAAGGAAAACTGTTTAACACACTGGAAAGAATAAACAAAAAAAAGAGCAAACTGGAATACGATCTAGCCCTAAACAGAGAATACGATCTAGCCCTAAACAGAGAATACGATCTAGCCCTAAACAGAGAATACGATCTAGCCCTAAACAGAGAATACGATCTAGCCCTAAACAGAGAATACGATCTAGCCCTAAACAGAGAATACGATCTAGCCCTAAACAGAGAATACGATCTAGCCCTAAACAGAGAATACGATCTAGCCCTAAACAGAGAAGCCCTAAACGATCTAGCCCTAAACAGAGAATACGATCTAGCCCTAAACAGAGAATACGATCTAGCCCTAAACAGAGAATACGATCTAGTCCTAAACAGAGAATACGATCTAGCCCTAAACAGAGAATACGATCTAGCCCTAAACAGAGAATACGATCTAGCCCTAAACAGAGAATACGATCTAGCCCTAAACAGAGAATACGATCTAGCCCTAAACAGAGAATACGATCTAGCCCTAAACAGAGAATACGATCTAGCCCTAAACAGAGAATACGATCTAGCCCTAAACAGAGAATACGATCTAGCCCTAAACAGAGAATACGGTCTAGCCCTAAACAGAGAATACGATCTAGCCCTAAACAGAGAATACGATCTAGCCCTAAACAGAGAATACGATCTAGCCCTAAACAGAGAATACGATCTAGCCCTAAACAGAGAATACGATCTAGCCCTAAACAGAGAATACGATCTAGCCCTAAACAGAGAATACGAGCCCTCTAGCCCTAAACAGAGAATACGATCTAGCCCTAAACAGAGAATACGATCTAGCCCTAAACAGAGAATACGATCTAGCCCTAAACAGAGAATACGATCTAGCCCTAAACAGAGAATACGATCTAGCCCTAAACAGAGAGAATACGATCTAGCCCTAAACAGAGAATACGGTCTAGCCCTAAACAGAGAATACGATCTAGCCCTAAACAGAGAATACGATCTAGCCCTAAACAGAGAATACGATCTAGCCCTAAACAGAGAATACGATCTAGCCCTAAACAGAGAATACGATCTAGCCCTAAACAGAGAATACGATCTAGTCCTAAACAGAGAATACGATCTAGCCCTAAACAGAGAATACGATCTAGCCCTAAACAGAGAATACGATCTAGCCCTAAACAGAGAATACGATCTAGCCCTAAACAGAGAATACGATCTAGCCCTAAACAGAGAATACGATCTAGCCCTAAACAGAGAATACGATCTAGCCCTAAACAGAGAATACACAGTAGCAGAATACCTGACCAATGTGACAGACGTCACTGACCACATGAAATGGTCCATTTACACAGACAGTGTGGTGAAACCAAATCCAATTTTATTTGTCACATGCGCCGAATACGACAGGTAGACCTTACAGTGAAATGGTGCGGCAGGGTAGCCTAGTTGTTAGAGTGTTGGACTAGTAACCGGAAGGTTGCAAGTTCAAATCCCCAAGCTGACAAGGTTCTACCCCTGAACAGGCAGTCAACCCACTGTTCCTAGGCCGTTATTGAAAATAAGAATTTGTTCTTAACTGACTTGCCTAGGTAAAGGTAAAAAAAAAAAAAAAAGCTTACTTATAAGCCCTTAACCAACAATGCAGTTTTAAGAAAAGAAAAATACATTTAAAAAATAATTAAAGAGCAGCAGTAAACTAACAATAGTGAGGCTTTATTTTATTTGTTATTTTAGCAGGTAAGTTGACTGAGAACACATTCTCATTTGCAGCAATGACCTGGGGAATAGTTACAGGGGATGAATGAGCCAATTGTAAACTGGGGATTATTAGGTGACCATGATGGTTTGAGGGCCAGATTGGGAATTTAGCCAGGACACTGGGGTTAACACCCCTACTCTAACGATAAGTGCCATGGGATCTTTAAGGACCTCAGAGAGTCAAGACACCTGTTTAATGTCCCATCTGAAAGACAGCACCCTACACAGGACAGTGTCCCCAATCACTGAATTGGGTTATATATTTTTTTAAACCAGAGGAAAGAGTGCCTCCTTCTGGCCCTCCAACACCACTTCCAGCAGCATCTGGTCTCCCATCCAGGAACTGACCAGGACCAACCCTGTTTAGCTTCAGAAGCAAGCCAGCAGTGGTATGCAGGGTGGTATGCTGCTGGCACTGAAAGGGGGTACTGGGGGGTACCTGTACAGAGTCAATGTGCAGGGGCACCGGTTAGTCGAGGTAATATGTACATGTAGGTAGAGTTATTAAAGTGAGTATGCATAGATAATAAACACAGAGTAGCAGCAGCATAAAAGGGGAGGGGCAATGCAAATAGTGTGGGGAAGCCATTTGATTAGATGTTCAGGAGTCTTATGGCTTGGGAGTAGAAGCTGTTTAGAAGCCTCTTGGACATAGACTTGGCGCTCCGGTCCCTCTTGTCGTGCAGTAGCTGAGAGGACAGTCTGTGACTAGGGTCGCTGGAGTCTGACAATTTTTAGGGCCTTCCTCTGACACCACCTGGTATAGAGGTCCTGGATGGCAGGAAGCTTTCCCCCAGTGATGTACTGGGCCGTACGCACTACCCTTTGTGCCTTAACATCGGAGGCCGAGCAGTTACCATACCAGGCAGTGATGCTCTCGATGGTGCAGCTGTAGAACCTTATGAGGATCTGAGAACCCATGCCAAATCTTTTCAGTCTCCTGAGGGGGAATAGGCTTTTTCGTGCCCTCTTCACGACTGTCTTGATGTGCTTGGACCATGTTAGTTTGCTGGTGATGTGGACAACAAGGAACTTGAAACTCTCAAGAAGCAACATTAAAACAGCCCAGGTTACAGCAACCTCATAATGGGTACATGGAAAATTTGAGTATCATGTAGTAGCCTAAACCTATTGATGTTACATTGAACTGGGTGAATGTAATAAAGCACCCGATGTCCCAGGAACGCCAAGAATATCATCAAGGACCTCAGCCACCCTACTCATGCCTGTTCCCAAGAAGACAGTGCAGGTGTGTCAAAACTGAGACGGAGAGACTGAAACAGCTTCTATTTCGAGGCCTATTTCCACCCAGTATCCTGCCCTGAACCTTAGTCACTGTTCTAGCTGGCTACCACACGGTACTCTACCGTGCACCTTAGAGACTGCTGCCCTATGTACATAGTCATTGAACACTGGTCACTTTAATAATGTTTACATACTATTTTTTATACTTCATATGTATATACTATATTCTAGTCAAGGCTGATCCTATATAGCATCACAGTGCTAGAGGTGTCACTACAGACCCTGGTTCAATTCCAGGCTGTATCACAACCGGCCGTGATTGGGAGTCTTATAGGGCGGCGCACAATTGGCTCAGCGTTGTCCGGGTTAGACCGTGATTGTAAATAAGAATTTGTTCTTAACTGACTTGCCTAATTAAATAAAGGTTAAATAAAAATCTAATTAAAAAAGATCTACTGCTGTACACATCTTTTCTATTCACTGTCCATAGTCTATATACACCATTATACACACATATATATTTACAGTATATTCCGGACTCTGACATTGCTCGTTCTGATATTTGCACCTGCGATAACATCTGAAAATATGTGTAAAGTTGATTTAATTGTAATTTTATTTGAGCTGCACTTCCTTACCTCCTGCCAAAGGTATGGCCATATTTGAGACACATATTTCCCACAGATCCACAAAGAATTTGAAAACAAGTCAAACATTGATATACTCCCATATATGTTAGGCTAAATACTGCAATGTGCAATCCCAGCAGCAAGATTTGTGACCTTTTGCCATGGAAACAGGGCAACCAGTGGAGCACATACATCATTGAAATACAACCAATATTATCTGTTTACTTATCGTCCCCTACTGTTCACACTACAACTATTTGCACATGGTTAAATCACTGTACATCGCTGATAACGTTTGAGTGCAATGTTTACTGTACACTTGTACTTTTTTGTTGACGTTGTTTTAGTTTATTCTCACTTTAGTTTTTTCCCCACTTGCTTTGATAATGTAACATGTTTCACATGCCATTAAAGCCCCTTTGAATGGAATCGAGAGTGTTGCCTGCTTTATCCAGTAGGCGGCGGTAGAGCAACATGGACATACGCCGGACAGAACATTCTTCGCTGACAAATAGCTTCCTGTCTTTGACTCCAGAGAGGGAAAGTTCGAAACAACAACAGAGACACGAGCGGTTGTATTTTGAAATATTTGTAAAGGATTGTGTGACAACGATGTCTCGCGTATCTGCTCCATGTTTGCTGGACAGATGGACTGAAGAAAATAACGCTATCGTAGACAAGTGGAAGGTGAGCTACTATAGCTAGCTAGCTAGCCAACAAAAGAAGGGTCACGTCTAGATGGATCCAACAATTGTCAAAAGTATACTCGTGTGTGTATGTATATATATATATATATATATATATACACACACACACACACACACAACTTCCTACAAATGATGAATCCCTTCGTGACCACAAAGTGTTGCCCTCTATCAATTGAATTTGGCAGTTAATTAACGTTATACTGAACAAAAATATGAACGCAACATGTAAAGTGTTGGTTTCATGAGCTGAAACAAAAAAATGTCTCAAATGTTATGGACAAAGGTGCTAACATCCCTGTTAGTGAGCATTTCTCCTTTGCCAAGATAATCCGTCCACCTGACAGGTGTGGCATATCAAGAAGCTGATTAAACAGCATGATCATTACACAGGTGCACCTTGTGTTGGGGAAAAATAAAAGGCCGCTCTAAAATGTACAGTTTGGTCACAACACGATGCCATAGATGTTTTAATTGAGTGTGCAATTGGCATACTGATTGCAGGAAGGTCCACCAGCACTGTTGCCAGATAATTTCTCTACCTCCAATGTAATTTTAGAGAATTTGTCAGGATGTCCAACTGGCCTCACAACCACAGACCACGTGTTACCACGCCAGCCCAGGACTTCCACATCCGACTTCTTCACCAGCAGAGTTGTCTGAGACCAGCCACCTGGACAGCTGATGACACTGGGTTTGCACAACCAAAGAATTTCAGCACAAACTGTCAGAAACTCTCTCAGGGAAGCTCATCTGCATGCTTGTCGTCCTCACCAGGGTCTTTGCTGATATCAACGTTGTGAACAGATTGCCCCATGGTGGCGGTGAGGACCGGGTTATCATATGGGCAGGCAGGCATAAGCTATGGACAACAAACACAATTAGATTTTATCGATTGCATATGGGTACACAGAGATATCCTGAGGCCCGTTTTCATGCCATTCATCTGCTGCCTTCACCTCTTGTTTTAGCATGATCATGGACGGCTCCGTGTCACTAGGATCTATACACAATTCCTGGAAGCTGAAAATGTCCCAGTTCTTCCATGGCCTGCATACTCACCAGATGTCACCCATTGAGCCTGTTTGGGATGCTCTGGATCTACGTTTACGACAGTGTGTTCCAATTCCTGCCAATATCCAGCAATTTCGCACAGCCATTGAAGAGGTGTGGGACAACATCCACAGGCCACAATCAACAGCCTGATCAACTCTATGCGAAGGATATGTCGCACCAGATACTGACTGGTTTTCAGATCCACGCCACAATCTTTTTTTTAAAAGGTATCTGCGACCAACAGATCTGTATTCCCAGTCATGTGAAATTCATAGATTAGGGCCTAATTAATTTATTTCAATTGACTGATTTCTTTGTTGCATGTCGCGTTTTATATTTTTGTTCAGTGTAACTGCTTCCATAGCCTCTTTAAAGTGAACTCTGGGGTAAAAAACTGTTCTTTGTATTCACATTGTCCTTGCCTTTGAATGAAGACTCAACTCTTTTGCCAGTTTACCGGATGACGGTAAACCCGGATGACGCTGTGCCAATTGAGCGCCGCTCTATGGGACTCCCAATCACAGCCGGTTGTGATACAGCCTGGAATCGAACCAGAGTCTGTAGTGACTCCTCTACCACTGAGATGCATTGCCTTAGACCGCTGTGCCACTCGGGAGCCCATTTAATAGAAATGAGTGTATCTGGGAATTAACGGTAAATGTACTACTGGTGAGCCATTCCCGCAGCCTCCACAATGGATTAGTCCACTCTGAGAAGCGTGAATCAGACAGGTTTCTCGTGTGCCATAAAAATGTTTATATATTTATTTGGGACTGTTAGGCTGTTGGTCGACCAAGTTTTTTTTTTTGTCTATCTACCAAACAATCGCTGACCTCCAACTTTAGTTTTCATTCACGGCACCTACTGTACTAGAGTGCCCCGCCTCCCGAGTATTTAAATTTAAAAAATTACCAATAGAAGTATAAAGATGCAGGAACGCCCCAAATTGCGGGTCGCAAATGCACCCGTCTCATTTATTAGGCTACAGATTAAATTAATTATGGTAATTTCACAGGGTGATGAGCTTGGTGCTCCTTTCCAATAAATATTGAGTGTATTATTCTGGTGACATGATCGCTATTTTGTCAAAAATAATCTAATGTAGTGGGCTATACCAGCTTTGTATCTGCAAGCTGTTGGCTAGAGCGCACTTGCCAATACCAGAGGGGGCACACATTATATAACGCAAACAGTAGAGTTGAACATTTGTGGAAAATCATTTAGCTTGTATTTTATATTCGATACATTGGAATTGAACCGGAAGGGTAGTTTATGTGCACTATGGCATCACGCACAGCCTTTTCTCCGCAACAAGTCAATTCGATGGAAACCCATCTCTGGTAGGAAAATGCGCATATTGTTTTTATGCACATTTTGTCTATGTTCACGTGAAAATCTGTCGCCAAATGGATGGTGGCACCAATGTGAGGGGATTTGGCAGGGGAAACGGTGTTGCAGTAGGCCATTGTGTGGTGTGGGAATAATAACATGCAAACCTGAAAAAGGAAACCGGACCGTGGAATTTAAGTGTACCAAACTCAGACCACTTCTGGAGATGGTCTCAGTTCGGTTCGCTACAGGGCTCTTTTCTAAGGGTCTGAGTTCCTTTGGAGCATTAACACTGCACAGAAAATTAAGCGAACAGCACTGAGTTCACGAAAGTTGTCTGAAAGGGACCAAGTGTGACAACACCCTAACAAACGTGTCTTTTCAGCAACATCGTGACAGAGGAGACGCAGTAACTCGGGAACAGGGTCTGACACTACTGAAGTGGTGCTACGTGGAGAGTCACAAACTATTACAGAAAATACAAGGTGCAATATCTAAGATGGCGTTTAATTTAAGCTAGCACCCCCCAAAAAAGTCTTATACAGATAAGTCTCCCCTCACCTCCTCTCCATCCCTTTCCGCCCCCTCACCTCCCTTCCCCTCCAGGTGTACTTGCGGTGCCGGCCCATGTCCAGTTGGAGTTGACTGTGGTGTATAACTGCTGTCTGTTCTCCTTCAGTCAGACACAACTCACTGAGGCAGAGCATGTCCTCACACACAGCCTGGAGAGAGGTATGAAACACGTGCACACTCACACAGGTAGGAAACACACACATCTATCTTTGCCCTCTTCCCCCATCTCTCTCACCTCACCCCCTGTACTTTGTGCAGCTCTCGGTGCTGTAGGTTGTGATCGTCCACCTCCCAACCCCCCAGTGTTCTGGTGTATGGTTCTAAAGTCCCTGGGTTCCACACCTTCCCTGCGCTCCTGTGCTCTGCATCTGCTCTGTCTGAGCTGGGCTCTCTGGCTGTCTACCTGCAGACTGGGGCACATACAGGAGCTGCAGGTAGTGTGTGTGTGTGTGTGTGACCAACCTGTTATTGGATTTCTCTGTGTGTAAAACACTAGGATTGGCGTATTAGGTCATGATGAAGTAATCAGAAATGAGGTCTTGAAACAATAGTTCTTTACTGTTACACACTGACATCACAAATATTCATGTTTTTCTGGTTCCTGTCTGCAGGAAGAGCTGCAATCACTCTCTGAGGGACTGGGGGCAGTAGAGGTGGCTGTGGAGAGGAGTGCAGTCAGGCCAGCGGTGCTAGTGCACCCCGGGGATCTAAAAGACCTCCTTCTCATCTGCACTGTCATCGCTCAAGGTCTGAACCATTCAGAGCTCCCCATGCTGGTTAGATTAACCCTTACCTGTCCAAGGTCAGAGAGGTTTAACCCTTACCTGTCCTTACCTTTGCAGGTGCTGAGCTGCTGTGTGAGGGGCGGTGTTCAGAGGCCCTGACTGTTCTTCAGAGAGACCCCTCCCCATTGGCCCCCAGAGAACTGCTGGCCCAGATACACACTCTCACAGGCCTCTGCCTCAGCCGCACGGTAAAAACACACACCTCACAAGCCCTTCAGACGCATGGTGAGAGAGAGAGTGATGACAACTGAGATGTGTTTATGTGCAGGGTCGTCCACACAGTGCTATGCAGTGTTATAGGAAGGCGTTGGAGACGGACGTGAGGTGTGTGTGTGCGCTGCACCAGAGCATCCTGGTCTACAGGCAGTTGGGAAACACACAAGCAGAGATCCAGGCTCTACGTCTGCTACACTCAGTGAGTGACACACACAGATTAAAGGCATCTGTCTGAGGCAGTAGTTGACTGAGATGTGATGGGTCTTGTGTCTGTGCCAGGTTCTGATAATGCCACCTGCCACCCAGCCTGCTGTGGCCCCACCTATCATCTGTCCCGCCTCTCTGCTCCCTGGCCAATCCCTATCCAGCCTGCTTTCTGTCCCCTCCCCCCTCAGCGTACTACACAGTCTGGCTCAGAAGTGTGTGCTCCATGGAAGGCAAGTTCCCAGATAGCCAACGTTGTCGACATACCTCCTAGGAACGTCTTCAGATCTGAGAGGGTTGAATTTGTACGACTGTTGTTTATCTTGTAGTGTGCTATCCTATGGTTGTGTGTTTTGTGTTGTAGTGTGTCAGAGGGTGTAGAGCACTACCTGGACCTCCTAGCTGCTCTTCAGTCAGATCACCAGCTGTCTCAGGGGTTCTCTGAGGCCCCTTCGCTCCCCAGGTTACCTGAGCTCTACCTGGAGGCTGGCTCCTCCCTGCTGACCGCCCAGCGGCCTACAGACTGCCTGGCACTTTGTGATGAAGTCATCAGTACGACTCTGGAGCTGCTCCCAGAGAGGCTGTTGCTGGAGGAGCCCATGGAGGCATCTGTGCCTGGGTCTCCAGACAAGCTGGGGTTAGGCCAGGACCGGCTGGGTGTGGTGCTGTGGTCTGGGGCTGCCTACCTTCTCCAGGCCCACTGTTACTCCCACCTCAAGGACTGGAAGCAGGCTGTCACCCACTACACCAGGTGAGCCTCATCTCATCTCGTATCACACTTCACAGTGGTTAAGGGCGCTGTACTGCAGCGCCAGCTCTGCCATCAGAGACTCTGGGTTAACCGGCCGCGACCGGGAGGTCCGTGGGGCGACGCACAATTGGCCTAGCGTCGTCCGGTTTAGGGAGGGCTTGGCCGGTAGGGATGTCCTTGTCTCATCGCGCACCAGCGACTCCTGTGGCGGGCCGGGCTAACCAAGGTTGCCAGGTGCACGGTGTTTCCTCCGACACATTGGTGCGGCTGGCTTCCGGGTTGGATGCGCGCTGTGTTAAGAAGTGCGGGTTGTGTATCGGAGGACGCATGACTTTCAACCTTCGTCTCTCCCGAGCCCATACGGGAGTTGTAGCGATGAGACAAGATAGTAGCTATTAACAGTTGGATACCATGAAATTGTGGAGAAAAGGGTCAAATTCAACAACAAAAAACAACAACAAAAAAGTCTATCGCATCACATCAACATAGAAGTTCCCATTAGACTGGTCGGGTTACCGACTCCACCAGGTGAGCATCAGTCCTTACACCTGAGTGCTGAAACTGTGTCTTCTAGTTCTGAAGGAGTGTGTGTTGTGTTTCAGGTGCATCAACCTGCTGATGAAGGTGTCTGTTAAACAGAAAGGCGAGTATTCAGACTGGCCACTTGGACATATGTCAATTGATGTTGTATGTTTGTTGATTTGTCTTGACGTGTGTTGTGTTGCAGGCTGTGTGAAGCTGGAGCTAGGTGTTAGGACCCTGCAGAGGCTGAAAGGGCTGGCTCTGGCAGGGAGAGGAATCAGCTTCACACACAGAGACCAGAAGAGGGAATCCCTGAGAGACCTACAGCTCAGCCTGCAGGCTGCACCAGGCAACTACAGGGTTAAATTGTCTTTATGTAGACTAGTATCTAGTAAGTAATACATGATTGTAATCCAGCCCCTGGGTGTGCATACAGGGTGTGCGAGCGCTGGGCTGTGGCTGACTGAGGTGCTGTGGAGGCTGGGGAGGAGACAGGAGGCTGCAGCCTTTTGGGAGAAGACCCAGAGCTCCAGCACAGCTCCATCATTAGAGTAAGATGACATCAGTGGTACAAATGATCACCTGGATTTACTCGCAATACAAATGGAAAAACATGTAGAAAAAAGTTTTGAGTATAAAATTGAGAGTTATAGGTGTCATTTGAGACACATCCTAACCCTCTGTTTGTCTGTGTTCTCTCCTTCCAGAGGTGTTCCCCTGTACCTGCTGGACCCCCAGACTGGCCCCTCCCTGGACCTCACTGACCTCCAATGCAGAGTGGAGGAGTTCATCAATGCTCAGCACAGCTAGGGTGTGTCCACATAAGTTCTGGGATGTCTTCATAAGGCTTAGTAAGCCCTGTACCTGGGACAAGCTGGTTTTACCCACCTGACATAGTGCGAGGTTCATATCCTGGCTGAAGTGGAGTTGGAACTCTGTTAACCTCTGAAGCCCAGCCAAGATTTTGGAGGATGGTCACTCGAGATTAGAACTCTGTAGACCAACTGTGCCACTGTGAGCTGTAGCCACACTGCCTGGCGAGGCAGTAGCCTGTCCTGTTCCGCATACAGAAGGAATAGGACAGGCAACTCTTTGGGAATGCCACAGTGCTCTGTCTCAGTGACTTATGTAACAATGTGTCAGTAGTACATTATAGTGATATGACAAATATGATACGGTGTTGCCTTATTTCTGTAAATATGTAAAAAAATATATTAAAAAAATAGAAATGATTTTTTATTTACTCAGCACCATAAACCACACTCTTTATCTCTTCTGTGTCAGTTATTGTTTTAATGAATGTTCAGTGTGGGAGATTTAGCAAGCTCCTGTTACTGGTAAAAACAACTGTCTCTGTTATGCTATTAGGATGAACTTGTGCTATAAGGTTAGATCAAGAGAGCTAATGTTATAAAGCAACACAGTGATTATATACAGTCAGCGTGATATTATGGGGGATTGCACTTATTTTACGCCCCAGCAAACCGAGGCAGAGTCGAGATATGGACCAGAGAATAGACCGATAATGCCACTAAGTCGGTTTCAATAAATCGAGTGCATCTGCCTTGTCGCCATAACCTCAACGCGGTGCACTCTGATTGGAACATAGCAGTTTAATGACAGGCGCATTAGCCAATGGGTCTGAGCACATGGATGTCGCCTACTAACTGTCTGTGAATCCAATTGGTCAACAATTTCACAATGTTCTAAAAAATGTTAAAACGGCCTATGTGATTGGGTTCTCGAATGTAGTGTCTCGTTTTGCATCAATTTGAGAGCTCTAGTCCATAACAGTAGCAATTGGACCTGAAGAGATCGGTGTGAAGTTACTTTGCCAGTGACGCTTCACAAATAGCGAGCTACTTTTTATTTATACATACTATTTCAGTAGTACCATGGCCTCGGGAGGAGAGTAAGTAGAAATGTGTTACCAGTTGCCTAACTACTGTTAGCTAAACAGCCAACACATCTAGAAAGTGTATTTTCACAAGCTTGTTACTAAACTCGAGTATTATACCTCAGCTAAGGTTAGCTAGCTAGTTAGCGTATATGTCATGCCCTACTAACGTTACGAATTAACTTGGCTAGCTAACTAATGTATGAGTTTATGTAAAGTGTAATTGGGACCAGTTTGACAAACGTTTGTAGGTAGGCAGTTAGCTAGCTAAGTTACGCTGTGTCAAGCTAAGTTGGCTGGGCCTACCGGCACATTTTACCTCTGTAAGCTAACTAGCCTGTGACACGCTGGCCTCCAGGCTTGACAAGCTCATCCAACGACCATGATGATAAATTAGAGTCAGGAAATGTCTAAGTTACTGCAAACCCAATTCGTTAAACGTTACTAGTTAGCCAACTCGCTAGCTACGTAACGTAAGTGGCTAGCTAACTCAAAGCAGGGTGAAAATGTCGGCCTTGTCACTGGCTTAGCTAACATACTAGCCTAACGTTACTAGCCTAGCTAACTAATACACGGTTAGTGTTATGAAGGTTTAGGAGTATGGCATATTGCGAAAATGTAAACTAGAGATCTAGCTAATGCAATAAGGTTTATATACCGAACTAGCTAACGTTAGCTACATCAATGTTTTAGCTGGTTTAAATAGCCGTAGCTTGCCAGCTCGGGATCCCAAAAGTTGTCCTTTTGCTGTGTCATCTGCTCACTGCTACTGAGCTAACGGTAGCTAGTTAGCCAACATTTGCTAGCTGGCGATGAATTAACAGTATTTATGCCGAGCTATTTAACATAGTTGACTAACTGACTACGAAAATTACGTTTCTAAATCTGAATAAGACCAGGACTAAATGTTTATGGAGTAACAACTGCGAATTATCTGACGGTCAGCTTTGAGTTTTAATTTGTCGCTTTTGTTTCTGTTTGAACTAGATCCAAAAATGATGACCTTTCCACTGCGATTCTGAAGCAGAAGACCAGACCAAACAGATTGATTGTCGATGAATCCATCAATGAGGACAACAGTGTGGTTTCTCTCTCTCAGGTAGGCCTAAAATACAGGTCATTGGGTGGATTTGTGTTCACGTTTAGAATCCCAGAATGTGATTATTTTATTATGTGTTATTTTGATACTGCTGCTTGTGTGGAAAAGATCTGGTTCTGCGGTCTACGTATTTAGTACACTTAGTGAAATTAACGTCATCCGTGCTCTGTTTTTAGGCAAAGATGGATGAGCTGCAGCTGTTCCGTGGCGACACAGTGCTGATGAAGGGGAAGAAGCGCAGGGAGTCTGTGTGTATTGTCCTGTCCGACGACACCTGCTCTGATGAGAAGGTCCGCATGAACCGTGTGGTCCGCAACAATCTCCGTGTCCGTCTGGGGGATGTCATCAGGTATGCGCACACACAACTGTATATTAACCGGATGGCACCGATAGAGATGGCAGCTTCGCTTCAAGTCCTTAGGAAACTGCAGTATTTAAAATGTTTGTTTGTATTTCTTAACTTGATTGCCCAGAAAACAACCTTAAGTGTTATTACATACAGACGGGAATAACTATTGGCAATCAGAGAGATGTCAATTTACCAGCACTACAACCAGGAATACGACTTTCCCAAAGCAGATGCAGACACAAAGGTGTCTGCACCTCCCAGGGCATTTGAACTGATTAGGGTTACCAAAACATCGCCATCGGAGGAGATGGTGCCAGAGTGTTCTTCCAGTGAGGCTTCGGATACACGCACACCACCCATAGCTTCCGAGTATATTACTCGCTAATGTCCAGTCCCTAGTTAACAAAGTCGACGAAAATAGGGAAAGAGTTGCTTTCCAAAGAGGGATCTGGGATGGTAACATACTGTTTCACGGAGACATGGCTAGCTGGGGACATGCTGTTGGAGTCCATACAACCAACGGGATTTTCAGTGCATCGAACAAACGTCCGGTAAGAAGGGTGGGGGTGTATGTATCATGATTAATGACTCATGGTGTAATTGTAACAACATAGAAGAGCTGAAGTCCTTTTGTTGACCTGACCTAGAATTCCTCACAATCAAATGCCGACCGTATTATCTCCCAAGAGAATTCTCCTCGGTTATCGTCACAGCCGTGTATATCCCCCCAAGCGGATACCAAGACGGCCATCAAGGAACTTCACTGGACTTTATGCAAACTGGAAACCATATCTCCTGAAGCTACATTTACTGTAGCTGGGGATTAGAACAAAGCTAATCTGAGAACAAGGCTACCTAAATTCTATCAGTATATTGATTGCAGTACACAAGAAACACACTCGACCACTGCTACTCTAACTTCTGCGATGCATACTAGGCCCTCCCCTGCTCTCTTTTTGGCAAATCTGACCATTACCCCATCTTGTAACTCCCTTCGTATAGGCATAAACTAAAACAGGAAGCGCCCGTGCTTATTTCTGTCCAATGCTGGTCTGACCAATCGGATTCCACACTTCAAGATTGCTTCAATCACGTGAACTGGGATATGTTCCGGGTAGCTTCAGACAATAACATTGATGTATACGCTGTAAGGAAGTGTATAGAAGATGTTGTACCCACTGTGACTATTAAAACCTTCCCTAACCAGAAACCTTTGCAGCATTAGCGCAAAACTGAAAGCATGTAGCATTTAAGCATGGCTTTAAACTTTTTTTCCCAAGATGTCGTAGTAGTAAGTCGTCGTGTCCCTTGTATATATCGTCTCTTTTTCGTTTTTTTTTACATATTTTTCATCGCATATCTCTTTAAAAACATTTTGCTAAACCTAAGCTTCCAAATACTCTCCTGCAACCCGCCTCACCCAATGTAGCTATTTTTCCTAAAGTATTTATATTTACTTCGGAACCGGAACCCCTCAACTGAAGCTAGCCAGCTAACCACCAGCTATGCTAGCGGTCTTCAGCTAACCGGTCATCAGCTAACCTTTAGCTCGGAAATCTCTTGCCAGTTCGAACAACGCGACTCTAACCAGAGCATAACGGACCTATTTATTTTTCATTCCCGGATTCCCACCACAAACGGAACATTTTTCAGCTGGATCTTCACAACTAGCCATCTAGCTAAACTGCAACCCCGGATGATTACTCCTGGCTAGCGTTTCCACCCACTTAGCTTGAAGCTAGCCCGGCCAGCGCACCTGTGCTACCACCGTAGCATACTCCTGGGCTACAATACCCGGGCCCACGACCGGTCTATCGATGTCACCGCATGAAGAGGAATAAACAGACTCACCCCATCGCGACGTCCCCAAAGGCTAACTCTCTAGCCCTCGCTATCTCCCTGCTTGCTAATTCGGCCTGCTAACTGCTAGCTTGTCTAGCTCCGGTCCGCTAACTGCTACCTTGTTTAGCCCGGGCCTATGAACTGTTAGCTTGTTAGCACAGGCCTGCTAACCGTCTGAATCGCGCATCCCAAACACTCACTGGACCCATATTAACTTTCTATCTCTTTTTGATTTTTAATTTGTTTATACCTTTCCGGAAACCTGCCTCACCCAATGTGATACGGAATCGCTATTATTTTTAATTTTTTGAACACACTCAAGAACCTCCAGAAGCTAACCAGCTAACTAGCTACAAGCTATTTAGTCATTGTTAGTTTTTTTTCAACCTGGATAACACTCGCCAGTCCAGCTTCCCTGCCCCATCCACCGCTGCCCCCTGGACACTGATCTCTTGGCTACATAGCTGATGCACGCTGGACTGTCCATTAATCACGGTACTCAATTCTGCTTGTTTGTTTTATCTGTTGGCCCCGTTGCCTAGCCAATGCCATTTTACCTGCTGTTGTTGTGCTAGCTGATTAGCTGTTGTTTTAGCTAGCTTTCCCAATTCAACACCTGTGATTTACTGTATGCCTCGCTGTATGTCTCTCTCAAATGTCAATATGCCTTGTATACTGTTGTTCAGGTTAGTTATCATTGTTTTAGTTTACAATGGAGCCCCTACTTCCACTCTTCATACCCCTGATAACTCCTTTGTCCCACCTCCCACACATGCGGTGACCTCACCCATTACAACCAGCATGTCCAGAGATACAACCTCTCTCATCATCACCCAGTGCCTGGGCTTACCTCCGCTGTACCCGCACCTCACCATACCCCTGTCTGCGCATTATGCCCTGAATATATTCTACCATGCCCAGAAACCTGCTCCTCTTATTCTCTGTCCCCAACGCTCTAGGCGACCAGTTTTGATAGCCTTTAGCCGCACCCTCATACTACTCCTTCTCTGTTCCGCGGGTGATGTGGAGGTAAACCCAGGCCCTGCGTGTCCCCAGGCACCCTCATTTGTTGACTTCTGTGATCGAAAAAGCCTTGGTTTCATGCATGTCAACATCAGAAGTCTCCTCCCTAAGTTTGTTTTACTCACTGCTCTAGCACACTCTGCTAACCCTGATGTCCTTGCTGTGTCTGAATCCTGGCTCAGGAAGGCCACCAAAAATTCAGAGATTTCCATACCCAACTATAACGTCTTCCGTCAAGATAGAACTGCCAAAGGGGGAGGAGTTAGCCTGCAAAGTAATGTCATACTTTCCAGGTCCATACCCAAACGGTTCGAACTACTAATTTTGAAAATTACTCTCTCCAGAAATAAGTCTCTCACTGTTGCCGTCTGCTACCGACCCCCCTCAGCTCCCAGCTGTGCCCTGGACACCATTTGTGAATTGATCGCCCCCCATCTAGCTTCAGAGTTTGTTCTGTTAGGTGACCTAAACTGGGATATGCTTAACACCCCGCCAGTCCTACAATCTAAGCTAGATGCCCTCAATCTCACACAAATCATCAAGGAACCCACCAGGTGCAACCTTAAATCTGTAAACAAGGGCACCCTCATAGACGTCATCCTGACCAACTGGCCCTCCAAATACACCTCTGCTGTCTTCAACCAGGATCTCGGCGATCACTGCCTCATTGCCTGTATCCGCTACGGAGCCGCAGTCAAACGACCACCCCTCATCACTGTCAAACGCTCCCTAAAACACTTCTGTGAGCAGGCCTTTCTAATCGACCTGGCCCTTGTATCCTGGAAGGACATTGACCTCATCCCGTCAGTTGAGGATGCCTGGTCATTCTTTAAAAGTAACTTCCTCACCATTTTAGATAAGCATGCTCCGTTCAAAAAATGCAGAACTAAGAACAGATACAGCCCTTGGTTCACCCCAGACCTGACTGCCCTCGACCAGCACAAAAACATCATGTGGCGGACTGCAATAGCATCGAATAGTCCCCGTGATATGCAACTGTTCAGGGAAGTCGGAACCAATACACGCAGTCAGTCAGGAAAGCTAAGGCCAGCTTCTTCAGGCAGAAGTTTGCATCCTGTAGCTCCAACTCCAAAAAGTTCTGGGACACTGTGAAGTCCATGGAGAACAAGAGCACCTCCTCCCAGCTGCCCACTGCACTGAGGCTAGGTAACACGGTCACCACCGATAAATCCATGATTTTCGAAAACTTCAATAAGCATTTCTCAACGGCTGGCCATGCCTTCCGCCTAGCTACTCCAACCTCGGCCAACAGCTCCGCCCCCCCCGGCAGCTCCTCGCCCAAGCCTCTCCAGGTTCTCCTTTACCCAAATCCAGATAGCAGATGTTCTGAAAGAGCTGCAAAACCTGGACCCGTACAAATCAGCTGGGCTTGACAATCTGGACCCCCTACTTCTGAAACTATCCGCCGCCATTGTCGCAACCCCTATTACCAGCCTGTTCAACCTCTTTCATATCGTCTGAGATCCCCAAGGATTGGAAAGCTGCCGCCGTCATCCCCCTCTTCAAAGGGGAGACACCCTGGACCCAAACTGTTACAGACCTATATCCATCCTGCCCTGCCTATCTAAGGTCTTCGAAAGCCAAGTCAACAAACAGGTCACTGACCATCTCGAATCCCACCGTACCTTCTCCGCTGTGCAATCTGGTTTCCGAGCCGGTCACGGGTGCACCTCAGCCACACTCAAGGTACTAAACGATATCATAACCGCCATCGATAAAAGACAGTACTGTGCAGCCGTCTTCATCGACCTTACCAAGGCTTTCGACTCTGTCAATCACCATATTCTTATCGGCAGACTCAGTAGCCTCGGTTTTTCGGGTGACTGCCTTGCCTGGTTCACCAATTACTTTGCAGACAGAGTTCAGTGTGTCAAATCGGAGGGCATGCTGTCCGGTCCTCTGGCCGTCTCTATGGGGGTGCCACGGTTCAATTCTCGGGCCGACTCTTTTCTCTGTATATATCAATGTTGCTCTTGCTGCGGGCGATTCCCTGATCCACCTCTACGCAGACGACACCATTCTATATACTTTCGGCCCGTCATTGGACACTGTGCTATCTAACCTCCAAACAAGCTTCAATGCCATACAACACTCCTTCCGTGGCCTCCAACTGCTCTTAAACGCTAGTAAAACCAAATGCATGCTTTTCAACCGCTCGCTGCCTGCACCCGCATGCCCGACTAGCATCACCACCCTGGATGGTTCCGACCTTGAATATGTGGACATCTATAAGTACCTAGGTGTCTGGCTAGACTGCAAACTCTCCTTCCAGACTCATATCAAACATCTCCAATCGAAAATCAAATCAAATCAAGAATCGGCTTTCTATTCCGCAACAAAGCCTCCTTCACTCACGCCGCCAAGCTTACCCTAGTAAAACTGACTATCCTACCGATCCTCGACTTCGGCGATGTCATCTACAAAATTGCTTCCAACACTCTACTCAGCAAACTGGATGCAGTTTATCACAGTGCCATCCGTTTTGTCACTAAAGCACCTTATACCACCCACCACTGCGACTTGTATGCTCTAGTCGGCTGGCCCTCGCTACATATTCGTCGCCAGACCCACTGGCTCCAGGTCATCTACAAGTCCATGCTAGGTAAAGCTCCGCCTTATCTCAGTTCACTGGTCACGATGGCAACACCCATCCGTAGCACGCTAAAGCCAACACCTCATTTGGCCGCCTTTCGTTCCAGTACTCTGCTGCCTGTGACTGGAACGAATTGCAAAAATCGCTGAAGTTGGAGACTTATCTTCCTCACCAACTTCAAACATCTGCTGTCTGAGCAGCTAACCGATCGCTGCAGCTGTACATAGTCTATTGGTAAATAGCCCACCCATTTTCACCTACCTCATCCCCATACTGTTTTTATTTATTTACTTTTCTGCTCTTTTGCACACCAATATCTCTACCTGTACATGGCCATCTGATCATTTATCACTCCAGTGTTAATCTGCAAAATAGTAATTATTCGCCTACCTCATGCCTTTTGCACACATTGTACATAGACTCCCCTTTGTTTTCTACTGTGTTATTGACTTGTTAATTGTTTACTCCATGTGTAACTCTGTGTTGTCTGCTCACACTGCTATGCTTTATCTTGGCCAGGTCGCAGTTGCAAATGAGAACTTGTTCTCAACTAGCCTACCTGGTTAAATAAAGGTGAAATAAAAATAATAAAATGGCGACTGGAAACATGACCGAATACAGTGTAATTATTCCCTCCGTAAGGCAATCAAATGAGCAATTCAACTGCTCAAACACGAGACTTGTGTGGCAGGGTCTACAGACAATCAAAGAGAGAACCAGCCGTGTCACGGACATCGACGTCTTGCTCCCAGATAAATTGAACAACTTTGCGCGGTGAGTAAAACATTTAACCGTGTCAACCCTCGCAAGGCTGCCTGCCCAGACGGCATCCCTAGTCACGTCCTCAGAGCATGCGCAGACTGGCTGGCGTGTTTACGGACATAATCAATCAATCCCAGTCTGCTGTCTCCACATGCTTCAAGATGGCCACCATTGATCCTGTTCCAAAGAAAGCTAAGGTAACTGAACTAAATGACTATCGCCCCGTAGCGCTCACTTCTGTCATCATGAAGTGCTTTGAGACTAGTCAAGGATCATATCACTGTCACCCTAGACCCACTCCAGTTTGCTTAGTGCCCCAATAGGTCCACAGACTATGCAATCGCCATCATACTGCACACTGCCCTATCCCATCTGGACAAGAGGAATACCTATGTAAGAATGCTGTTCATTGCCTACAGCTCAGCATTCAATAACATAGTACCCTCAACTCATCATTTAAGCTTGAGACCCTGGGTCTCGACCCTGCTCTGGGCAACTTGGTCCTGGACTTCATGAGGGGCTGCCCCCAGGTGGTCAAGGTAGGAAACAACGTCTCCTCTACGCTGATTCTCAACACTGGAGCCCCACAAGGATTTGTTCTCAGCTCTCTCCTGTTCTCCCTGTTCACCCACAATTGTGTGGCCATGCACGCCTCAAACTCGATCAAGTTTGCAGACGATACCAGGGTGTTAGGCTTGATTAACAACAATGACGAGACAGCCTACAGGGAGGAGGTGAGGGCCCTCTGTGTGGTGTCAGGAAAATAACCTCAGTCAATGTGAGCAAAACAATGTGGATTTCAGGAAACAGAGGGAGTACCCCACTATCCACATTGACGGGACAGCATTGAAGGGGGACGGTCTTATGTTCCTCGGTGTAAACCGACAAACTGACTGAAACGGTCCACACACACACACACACACACACTGACAGTGTGGTGAAGGCGCAACAACGCCTCTTCAACCTCAGGAGGGTGGGAAAAAATATGGGTTGTCACCGAAAACCCTCAACTTTTACAGGTACACAATTGAGAGCATCCTGTTGGGCTGTATCACTGCCTGGTATGCCAACTGCACTGCCCTCAACCGCAGGGCTTTCCAGAGTATTTGTTGTGCAGAATGCTATCTGCCCTTCAGGACAACTACAACACTTGATGTCACAGGAAGGCAAAAAGATCATCAAGGACAATAATCACCCGAGTCACTACCTATTTACCCTGCTTCCATCCAGAAGGTGGTCAGTACAGGTGCATCAGAGCTGGGACAGAGAGAGGAGCTGTTTTTCAATCTCAAGGCCATCAGACTGTGAAACGGTCACCACTAGCACAGATATCATCGGCCACTTTAATAAATGGAACACTAGTCACTTTAATAATGCCACTGTTTTAAAGTATATACACATACAAGATATGTAAACATACTGTATCCTTCACAATCTATTGGGTCTTAGCTGCTCTGTTGCTGCTCATCCATATGTTATACTTATTCTCATTCCTTTACTAGATTGTATCAGGTTTAGTTGTGGAATTGTTAGATACTGCTGCACTGTCGGGTCTAGAAGCATAGGCATTTCGCTACACTCGCAATAATATCTGCTAATCTTGTGTATGTTACCTATACGATTTGATTTATATAAATATTACCAAAGCAAATTGAGATTAGTGACGTTTCTCCTTCTACAGTATCCAGCCGTGTCCTGATGTAAAGTATGGGAAGAGGATTCATGTGCTGCCTATTGATGACACAGTCGAAGGGATCACTGGCAACCTGTTTGAGGTCTACCTCAAACCCTATTTCCTAGAGGCCTACAGGCCCATCCGCAAGGGTCAGTACACACACCTGTTACCATTCATTTTGTTTCCAAAGTAAGACTGAACAATCGAGTTTGTTCCGTATTTAATTCTGTGATGTCATTGTGTGTAGGTGATATCTTCCTGGTTCGGGGGGGTATGCGTGCGGTGGAGTTCAAGGTGGTAGAGACCGACCCCAACCCCTACTGCATCGTCGCCCCAGATACAGTCATCCACTGCGAGGGAGAGCCTATCAGGAGAGAGGTGGGTCACAACCTTCCCCATCGCTTGTGGGCAGAGCACTCTTCATTTAGCCTATGAAAATATAGGCGTTGTGCTTGCTTTCCCGAAGTCCACAGCAACGGGTGGGGGGTGATATCTATATTGAATTGGGTCCTATGTATCCTGAAGTCCCTGCCAATACCTGGCAAATGGTGAGCAAACCTACCCTCAGACTGACTTGTATGTTTCCTGTGTGTAGGATGAGGAGGAGTCCCTGAATGAGGTGGGCTATGATGATATCGGAGGAGTGAGGAAGCAGCTAGCTCAGATCAAGGAGATGGTTGAGCTGCCTCTCAGACACCCTGCACTGTTCAAGGCTATAGGAGTCAAGGTAAAACACACAGAGCTCCTATCTTCTAGGCCAGGTGTATTCAACTCTTACCCTATGAGGTCTGGAGCCTGCTGGTTTTCGGTTCTACCCGATAATTAATTCCACGCACCTGGTGTCCCAAGTCTAAATCTGTCTCTGACTAGAGGGGGAAAATGAATTAAAGCAGTGGATCTGGCTTTGAGGTCCAGAATTTAGTTTGAAGGTTCTAGGCCTTCTGTCAGCCTCTACACACTTTCTTGATTAGTAGAATTTAAACGCATGCTTTCTTGACTTTTAAAGTCAATGATTTCAGTTGGCTTAAGCACAGGAAACATTTAGTTGTATTGGAAACGTGTTCTAATGTCCCCTGTCAACAACACTAAGGAGATTGACATGTACCTCCACTCTCCTACAGCCCCCCCGTGGTATCCTGCTATACGGACCTCCCGGTACAGGAAAGACCCTGATTGCCAGAGCTGTTGCTAACGAGACCGGAGCCTTCTTCTTCCTCATCAACGGTCAGATGCTAAACCTTACCCTGTCCCTGGTAGAGGATCATTATGCTTTTGTCATTTTGTGGTAGCTATTTTGATTTTGCCCTGTATGACCTCTATCGGTCTGTGTGCCGGTCTGTGTGTGCGTAGGTCCTGAGATTATGAGTAAGCTGGCTGGGGAGAGTGAGAGCAACCTGAGGAAGGCCTTTGAGGAGGCTGAGAAGAACTCTCCTGCCATCATCTTCATTGATGAACTGGACGCTATCGCTCCCAAGAGAGAGAAGGTGTGGAGAGGGGGAATGGGTATTAACGGTCTATATCGGTTGATGTGCAGGAGAGGGTTAATCAAAATGGAATACTAAGAAACCTGAAATCCCATTTTTAAAGGACAATAATAGGTCACCCAACAATGACACTATAATAAAGACCAAGTGTAGCAGCTATAAATGGTGGTCTGAAATTTACTGTAGACCAACTGTTAGATGGAGAGACATTTCATGCTGTTATGTTAACTGTGGTTGTAGACTCATGGAGAAGTGGAGAGGCGTATCGTGTCTCAGCTGCTGACCCTGATGGACGGGCTGAAGCAGAGAGCTCATGTCATCGTCATGGCAGCCACCAACAGACCAAACAGCATAGATGCTGCACTTAGAAGATTTGGTACATATACACACTATCTGTTGGATACAGGGTGTTATTGTTTTATTGTGCAGGTGTTGTGTATTGGTTTTCCCAATGCTAAAACGTGTGTGTGTGTCCAGGGCGTTTTGACAAGGAGGTGGACATTGGTATCCCCGATGCTACAGGCAGACTGGAGATCCTGCAGATCCACACCAAGAACATGAAACTGAATGACGATGTTGACCTTGAGCAGGTGTGTGATGATTCTTTGTGTCTCAAAGGCACTCTATACCCTATAGCCCTGGTCAAAAGTAGAGCACTATTTGGGGATAGGCGGCCATTTGGGATGTATCCTTGGTGGGTGTCTGTCTTGAAGTGTCTGACACATTTGGCTAGGTGATATGGGCCAAATATATCACTGTATTTCTCTAATTTCTGATGGTATTTGATGTTTCCGAATAATCGTTAGAAAATGTTTGTGTAGTTCATGGCAACAACTTAATTCTAAGTAGATTTAATGAGTTTTCTCCTTTTCTGATTGCTTTATACCGTTCAACCAAATTGAGGCCAAACTGACAGTATTCCGATTTGTACAACTTTGCATATGATACTCGACCAATGGGTGTCCATTTGCATTATTGATAAATTACAGCATTTTCATAGTTTATTTCATACACTAATTTATCATTGTCATTTCTTTTGTCTTATAAATACTTTCTTATTTTCGCCACTAGGGCTAGTCGGACGATTTCTGGGGAACTGTTTGGCAAGCAGAAAGTTGGCTAGCAGTTCTCAGCATTTAGCAGTTTCTTACTGGCGATTTTAAAAATGTATGATTACCATAATTGTCTAAACATTACTGAACAACTTTAATGGAACAACTATAACGATATTTTTGTGTTAGATAAAGTGAAAATCCAATCCGGTCCGTGAATGAATACCTGTATTTTACTGCCCAGCCCATGTAACTGTCAGCATTGTTTTCTGAGGGGCTCCTGCATGTGTTAACTCCCTCTGTCTTTGTGTAGGTGGCTAATGAGACCCACGGCCACGTGGGTGCTGATCTGGCTGCCCTGTGCTCAGAGGCTGCTCTCCAGGCCATCAGGAAGAAGATGGACCTCATCGACCTGGAGGACGAGACCATCGATGCGGAGGTCATGAACTCCCTTGCAGTTACCATGGATGACTTTAGGGTAAGAAACACTCTACCAACTGTAAACTACGTAGGGTAGACTACACACTATCACAATCCTGCATATAATAACTATACAGCTACCTGTTATGTGTTTTTAAATATTAAACGTGGGTATTTCTTTCAGTGGGCTCTAAGCCAGAGTAACCCATCAGCTCTGAGGGAGACAGTGGTGGAGGTTCCTAACATCACCTGGGGGGACATCGGAGGACTGGAAGACGTTAAGCGGGAGCTGCAGGAGCTGGTGCAAGTAAGGCTTGCGCAGCGCACACAGTTTAACCTTACACATTGTCAAACCTAATTACACATTATCATACCTAATTACCTCTTTTCCCTGTAGTACCCAGTGGAGCACCCAGATAAGTTCCTGAAGTTCGGTATGACTCCTTCAAAGGGAGTGTTATTCTACGGGCCTCCGGGTTGCGGTAAGACCCTGCTGGCCAAGGCCATTGCCAACGAGTGCCAGGCCAACTTCATCTCCATTAAAGGACCTGAGCTTCTCACCATGTGGTTTGGAGAGTCAGAGGCTAACGTCAGGGAGATCTTTGACAAGGTATGACATAGTGACTCTCTAACAATAAGTGAACATTTTGTATTAGTGCACTACAGTAGATTCTAAATCAACATGGAGAAAAACTGGGGTGTTAGCATTGAACCCTGCGGTTCAATCTCCTGTGTTTCTCTGTTTGCAGGCTCGCCAGGCAGCCCCATGTGTGTTGTTCTTTGACGAGCTGGACTCCATAGCAAAGGCCCGTGGAGGTAATGTGGGAGACGGTGGCGGTGCGGCCGACCGTGTCATCAACCAGATCCTGACTGAGATGGACGGCATGTCCAGCAAGAAGAACGTCTTCATCATTGGAGCCACCAATCGCCCTGACATCATCGACCCTGCCATCCTCCGACCCGGCCGCCTGGACCAGCTCATATACATCCCTTTGCCTGACGAGAAGAGCAGGATCAATATTCTCAAGGCTAACCTCCGGAAGAGCCCCATTAGCAAGGTAAAACACACAGTTCCCCAACAGTCCATCCTCCTACGCCCGTCATCATGCCAATGTAGCAAGGGCTGATAATGCCGTTATATAACCTTAAATGATTGGTTAAACCTGGTCTCTTCCATCTGTCCTGTAGGATGTTGATCTGGACTTCCTGGCTAAGATGACCAATGGGTTCTCGGGTGCTGACCTTACAGAGATCTGCCAGCGGGCCTGTAAGCTGGCTATCAGAGAGTGCATTGAGAACGAGATTCGCCGAGAGAGGGAGAGGCAGACCAACCCCTCTGCTATGGTCAGCTCACTCGCTCACTTAATTAATGTTTCTCTCCCTATGTCTACTTTTCTCTTTTTCAATTAACCTTTCTCGTCTCCAGGAAGTGGAGGAAGACGACCCTGTGCCTGAGATCAGGAAGGACCACTTTGAGGAGGCCATGCGATTCGCCCGCCGCTCTGTCAGTGACAATGACATCCGCAAATACGAGATGTTTGCGCAGACACTGCAGCAGAGCCGAGGATTTGGCAGCTTCAGGTACGGGTGTGACTGCGACTGCGGGGTGGGGGGGTGGTGTGTTTAAAAAAATTTTTTTTTTATGTAATAGTGAATATTTTCTCTCTCCCAGGTTCCCCTCCAATGCTGCAGGGGGCAGCGGTCCCAGCCAGGGTACTGGGGGCACTGGTGGGGGGCCAGTGTTTAACGAGGATAATGATGATGACCTGTACGGATAGATGGACAGCTGGATGGATGGTGCCACATGGTGGCCAGCTCTGTTATCATACCTGTACAAACACTCAAACCCAATTGACCATTTTTAGGACTATGTGCTTCTTTCATGTGTTTCTTTTTGTATGATTCCTCTCTGGTGAAGAAAACAACATGTAGCTGCCTGGTTTGATCTGGAAGGGGGGCAGTGGATAGAGGTGATTGGTTGATGGGGGTGGGGGGGGGGCTTGAGTGGCCCCATTCTGAGTTTATTACAATCCCATGTGACTGATTTTAGTTGTGGGATTCTATGCGAGACTATAAAAGGGGATTAAAGAATAGCTAATGACTTAATTTTTTTTATGAGTAGTAGCATATAATGTATGACAAGTTTGAAAATGTTGCAAATAAAATCTCACGAAATGACAATGTTTGACGTAATTGATGTCTGTCTGTTCCAATTCCTTGTTTGACACCAGGTTCACCATAACAAAGTTGTCTAACCAGTTTCTCATTCCTTTAGATGGGATGTCAGAGGTCTGACCTATTGTGGGACTGGGTATTGAACCCAGGACATCTGCATGCTTTAGGACGTGTTAGACCATTGTGCTAAAAAGCCTCTATTTGCTCTAGTCGCTAACCTGAGCCCTTAGGTCTTCAGGGTTTGTTATAACAAGCTTGTTGAGTAGGAGTGTTAACCCTAGTGTCCTTCCAAACCTGGTCACCGTACCGCCATGGCAACTTTGCGTTAAACACCTGTAAATTCAATTACAATGGATAAAGTTGAATGTATGAGCTCTCAACGTGTATATCCAAAATGGTGGCCATGGTTTCAATGTATGCAATCCCTTATCTGACCACACGGTGTCCCACTTACCTGACCAGCTCATCCCAGGGTGCATATAAACTGCAATTTAAACTTTGACGCACATGTTGATTGTTTATATTCAAATGTATTTAATGAGCCCGAGTTCTGTCTACGAGTAAAAATGGGTTATTTGCAGATGGGCTGTTTCGGGGATGTTCCTCTAGATGCGTAAGTTCCGTTTTGGCTGTTTACCAACAATTTGGGTTACAGATCCAGCCAGACTTGGTCTTAAACCAGTGTGACTCCTGAGTATTACAGACTGGCTGACAGACAGAACTATCACTCCTTACGGTTTCTTACTCTAGCATGTTATTTATACACGGATGTAACTTCTCACATTTACAGGGAACCTTTACTCTCCACGGTGGACAGGCGCCATAATGTTTGACTAAGCTGCACTATTGTCTTAATTAATTCATCACTATTTGCACGCAATGTGGTTCAGAGCAGCGTTGAAAGGGTGTAGACCATAGCAATCTATTGGAACCAATGCAGTTTTAAACTGAAGCTGAAACAAGTAGCAGGGGAGGGTAATTCTGATTTCAGCAGCATGACCTCAGACCACTCAACCTGCTTTGGGTATTGGACTATGCTTTAATACAATTCTCTATCACGTGACAATGTAATATAGGATGATACTATTTAGACATGTATTCAAGCCAGCCTGTGACTGTCATATAGTTGGATCAGCTATTTAGCTACAGAAGCTAAATGAATCGAGTTAAATTATGATGGGTTCAGAGCTGTTTGAAAGCGAGACGGAGAAAAGTGGTGGATTTGGCTGTTTTAACTATGTATATGGGGTATCATATCCCTGTCTCGGATGATATAAGTATTTGTCACACGTGAGACCCCTGTGCTCAGTTAATGAATTCCAACATGAGTGATAATCAGTAACACCGCATTCAGACTTAGTCATGGTGACTTGCAACTCACTCCAGGTCATCTGGGTCATTCTCCGAGTCCTATAGAGATGGTTTGACCTCTAGAGCTAGATACCGTGTTGCTACCTCATATACAATTCCATTCATTCCTAATGTCTGTCTGCCTGCCTTGTCAAAACCTCTGGTCTGAACCATGAGTTTCTACGTGACCCTGTTGTCTGGGAACCTGGAAGAGCGCTCCCGGACAGGTCAGAATGCTATTAAAAGTTACGTTTTTAAGCTAGCTGTGGAATGAGTTAATGGTACGTTAGCATGCGAGCATGCGCAAGCTTTCTTGTTCCCATTGTGGTGATAGAAATGAGAATGAATGTGCATGCACGCAACTGGAAAAAATATTGTCCTTTAATGCTTATTCAAAAAAACAACCGTAACCTGTGTTTATGGTTTGACCATCTGCGTCTCCAGATGAAGCAGGAGGTGCTGGCGGCTCTGGACTGTGGCTACAAACACAATGATTGTGCTGCAGTTTACAGCAAAGAGCAGGAGGTGGGGGAGGCACTCGCTCTGAGGCTGGGACCAAGAAAAGTGAGCCACACACACACTGTCTTTCCAAGGCCATTCTACGCTTCCGGGACCATTCTGACACACACAAACACACAGGAAGAATAATCAGGTCGAGGAAAAGTAGAAGTTTGATCGAAGAGCATTACCAAAAGTCTTTAAAAGCTACACATGATCACAAGTATGTGGACACCTGCTCCTCAAACATTTCATTCCAAAATCATGGGTATTAATATGGAGTTGGTCCAGCCCTTTGCTGCTATAACAGCCTCCACTCTTCTGGCTTTCCTCTAGATGTTGGAACATTGCTGCGGTGACTTGCTTCCATTCAGCCACAAGAGCATTAGTGAGGTCGGGCACTGATGTTAGGTGATTAGGTCTGGCTCGCAGTCGGCGTTCCAATTTATCCCAAAGGTGTTCGATGGGGTTGAGGTCGGGGCTCTGCAGGCCAGTCAAGTTCTTCCACACCGATCTCGACAACGTTTCTGTATGGACCTCGCTTTGTGCACAGGGGCATTGTCATGCTGAAGCAGGAAAGAGCCTTCACCAAACTGTTGCCACTAATTTGGAAGCACAGAATCGTCTAGAATGTCAGTGTATGCTGTAGCGTTAAGATTTCCCTTCAGTGGAACTAAGGGGCCTAGTCCAAACTATGAAAACACAGCCCCAGACCATTATTCCTTCTCCACCAAACTTTACAGTTGGCACTATGCATTGGGGCAGGTAGCTTTCTCCTGACACCCGCCAAACCCAGATTTGTCCGTCGGACTGCCAGATGAGGAAGTTGATTGTTGGAAAGGTGTCATCCTATGACTGTGCCACGTTGAAAGTCACTGAGCTCTTCAGTAAGGCTATTCTACTGCCAATGTTTGTCTATGGAGATTGCATGGCTAGGTGCTCGATTTTATACACCTGTCAGCAACAGTTTGGCTGAAATTTCCAAATCCACTAATTTGAATGGGTGTCCACATACTTTTGTACATATAGTGTATGTGTGTCATGTGTGTTGATCCCCTGTGCAGTCCCCCAGGCCCTGCGTCATGAGGATGTGTTTCTGACCTCTAAGCTGTGTAACACCCAACATCACCCTGACTACGTAGAGACAGCCTGTAGTAAGAGTCTAATACACCTGGGACTGGAATACCTGGCCCTCTACCTCATGTACTGGCCCACAGCCTTCCAGTGAGCAACATACACCTAATCACACCTCGAATTTGTCCCACACATGTTGGTCCTCTGAGCTGCCTGCGTGTTCTCCAGGCGTGGGACAGAGCTGATGCCCAAGCGGGTCGTTGGCAGTGTGAGTTACGATGACATACGCTACTGGGAAACCTGGGTTGCCATGGAGAACCTGGTTGATAAGGGGATGTTCCGAGGAATCGGTCTGTCCATCTTCAATTAGGTATGTGTGGTGTGTGTGTGTACAGTATGTTTTTGTAATGGTGTCTCACTCTGTGTGTTAGTAGGTGTCACCCATGTCTGTCCCAGGCCAAGCTGCTGAGTCACTGCAGGTAGGTGTGTGTGACAGCCTACTGTCCCCTGGGTAGTGCTGAGCAGTCCAGGGCTTTGCCTGACGAACCCTGCCTGCTGCAGGACCCTGGACTGGGGGGCTGTCACCCTCCACCACAGAAAGACCCCTGCTCAGGATATACTCACGTAACACACAAACACCTCAGTGTAACTAGCCATAGTGTAATTAACAATGCTCATGTGTGTGTGTGTGTCTCTGTCTCCAGGTGGCAGGTACAGAGAGGGATGGTCTGCATCCCCAAGAGCGTTACTCCTTCCAGGATCCTGCAGAATCTGCAGGTCAGGAGGACAGTGCCATCTAGTGGAAGGAATACCAATTGAACTGCATGATGTTTTACCAGTTTGGAAACTACTCACCTCTTCCACAAAATGTGACTTTTCGCTGGCTGAGTCTAGGAAACTACAGGCTATAATTCTGTGTAGCTGCTGGGATTGTTTTTCTTGAGTGGGAATTTGTTTGTCTGATTGACAGGTGTTTGACTTCTCCTGTCGGATGAAGACCTGAAGCAGATCGAGTCGTTCAACAGAAACGAGAGGTACATCATCCCGGCTGTGGAGGTGAGTTCTGATTGTCTCAGATGAGACCTCAGGGTGCAGGTCCATAGTCTTATATACAGCCTCATTATATAGTCACAACTAGATAGGTGAAGAAGAGCAGATGAGGATGCCGTATGAGACTACTGAGATGCAGCCAAATTCAGAGCCATGGGGTTTTGTGGTGGTACTGAATGGAACTGTGTGTGTTCTCTTCACAGAGGGACAGAGAGTGGAGGGATGCAGACCACCCTCATTTCCCGACCTGATCTACAGACAGATCCACTGGCCACATCTAGAGTCAGATTTACTGGCCCCACATCGAGAGTCAGCTCTACTGGCCCCACATCTAGAGTCAGCTCTACTGGCCCCACATCTAGAGTCAGCTCTGCTTACCCCTCCTGTCTCAGCCTCCAGTATTTATGCTGCAGTAGTTTGTGTCGGGACCTAGGGTCAGTCTGTTATATCTGGAGTACTTCTCCTGTCTTATCCGGTGTCCTGTGTGAATTTAAGTATGCTCTCACTAATTCTCAGGACTACCATGCCTCAGGACTACCTGGCATAATGACTCCTTGCTGTCCCCAGTCCACCTGGCCGTGCTGCTGCTCCAGTTTCAACTGTTCTGCCTGCGGCTATGGAACCCTGACCTGTTCACCAGACGTGCTACCTGTCCCAGACCTGCTGTTTTCAACTCTCTAGAGACAGCAGGAGCGGTAGAGATACTCTTAATGATCGGCTATGAAAAGCCAACTGACATTTACTCCTGAGGTGCTGACCTGTTGCACCCTCTATAACCACTGTGATTATTATTATTTGACCATGCTGGTAATTTATGAACATCTTGGCCATGTTCTGTTATAATCTCCACCCGGCACAGCCAGAAGAGGACTGGCCACCCCTCATAGCCTGGTTCCTCTGTAGGTTTCTTCCTAGGTTTTGGCCTTTCTAGGGAGTTTTTCCTAGCCATCGTGCTTCTACGCCTGCATTGCTTTCTGTTTGGGGTTTTAGGCTGGGTTTCTGTACAGCACTTTGAGATATCAGCTGATGTAAGAAGGGCTATATAAATAAATTTGATTTACTGACCCACACATATACTTTTCTTTTTACAGAATACCTGGACTGGAGTTACTAGGCCTAGTCACTAGAGATTTTAATATTTGATCAGACAAAAACCATCTGTTATGCAGCTCATGTTCCCTTAGTAAGAATCTACATACATACAGCTTACTCAATTATTAAGAATTCATTATTAGTGGGAAAATATATTTGTTTCTAATCCTTGATTTTGTTATACTCAAACTGATCCAGTGTTCCGATGTGTGGATATCTAATCTGTGAGATTGTTGGACAATAAATGATAGATAAATCATCCTTTCCTTCCGTCATTGAAGTAACAACAGAGCTGAGTGTGATGGATAGGTGAAAGCAGTCGAATGGGGGTCAGCTACAAATAACTCCACTCCTCACATAAACACACCAGACCATACATAGGTCAATACTTGGTTTATTGGTTGTCATTGTAAAATTCAACTCACATGAGAAACTTTGTCAAAAGTACAGAAGCTGTGAAACAGTGAGAATCACTCGGTTGCAGTGTCTGTATCTCTGTGTGTGAACATGAAAATACGTTTGGCACAACCTATAGGCAGGGAGCAACAACCGTATCATTCTGTTTCCTTACATATTCCTTCAATTCCCTCTATACTGTAGACCAGGGCTCGCCAACCCTGTTCCTGGAGAGTTACCTTCCTGTAGGTTTTCAATCCAACCCCAGTTGTAACTAACCTGATTCAGCTTATCAACATGCTAACTATTAGAATCAGGTGAGCTAAATTATGGTTGGAGTGAAAACCTACAGGACTGTAGCTCTTCAAGAACAGGGTTGGAGAGCTCTGCTGTAGATATTTCGTCAATAGAAAACATATTACAAGTGGCAAAAAGACCAAGAAAAGGGTCTCCATTTAATATTGATAGTCTTGAAGTGATGTATGATAGTACCAGACTGATAGGCCCCTCAGCGCAGTACAGATCACTGCAGCCCCCATACGGTCAGTGTCGGTATACACTGGTACTGAGTACCATCAACTAAAATGTTCTACTGGTTGAGTAGCAGCACTCATATTTATATACATATATAATCACTTTAAAGAATTGCGGTGTTCCAGCTCTTAAATAGAATCATTTCCAGGAACAAAAATGAGTCCCAGCATCTATTTCATCCCTTCACCTCAAGCACCACATACAGTAGCACTCCCACTAAACTCCCCACAGCCAAAAGACGGCATCCACAGTAGATCAGTCCTGGCTATCTGGGCAGGTTTACATTGAATGTGTTTCACAAAACCTATTATAAAGTTTCATAGAAATGTGTCTTCATATTCTCTGCGTTTAACCTGTGGACACTGAGTGTGTGTGTGTGTCTCCAAGTTAAGGCACTTACCAGTCTCTCATTGAGTCAGGGAGAGCTTAAGGCGGTTGTTAAAGACTTAGTCATTCCCTTTAAGAGAGACACACCACAGGGATCAACGCACCTATGGATGACAGCCTTAGATGAAACGGTTCAATTCTGGTCCTGGCGGGCCAAAACCCTTTTGTGTCTTTTGTTTCTACCTGGTGTTTAATTGCACTCACCTGGTGTCCCAGGTCTGAATCAGTCCCTGATTAGGAGAGGATGAAAAACAGAAGTTCAAGCACTGACCTAGATGATGATGACCCTTAGTGCAGGGGTATTCAACTCTTACCCTACGAGGTCCAGAGCCTACTTTTCTGTTGTACCTTTTAAGTAATTGCACACACCTGATGTCCCAGGTCTAAATCAGTCCCTGTTTAGAGGGATAAGAATGGGGGTGGGGGGTTTGAGTTGTTGAATTTGAGGGCCATAGTGGATCACACAGTGCTGGGCTTCTCAGCCAGTCAGGGGGTCTGGACCAGAGACATAGATACACAGAGTTCAGCAAACTGTCCACCATGTTACAACCAAACCTTTCACAACAATTACATGCTCATTTGCACTTCGAGTGTGGATTATGGTGAGCAAATCCAAATCTCAAAATATGTTTGCCAAACTATACATCTGTGTCAGTTGTTCTGCACTGGGAGGATCTGGTAGTAGTGGCTGGAGCAGTAGCCTCGTCCAGCAGATAACACAGAGTTCACACATGATGCTTTATTAAACATTAGAAACAGATGATTACGTTAAAATGGGGAGCAGAGACTGAAGCTGCTGGTAGATAAACAATCAAATAATCCACTTTCAACTTTCCTCTGGAAAATCCTGGACAATCTTCTCTTTTTCAAATCAAGTGTTCCTCTCAACTCCTCCATAAGAAGAGGAGGATCAGGGGGATGTATAAAACCCTTGATAAATGTGTAGAAAAGAAGAGCATTAAGAAAAGGAGTTCCGGTAAAAGCCAAAGCCACGCTGAGCCGTTCCTCCGTATCACTTCGCCATGTCCGTGTGTGTGCGCTTGGGCGAAAAGAAATAAAAACATCCGAAAACTGGAGGCCCTCTTGTCATTCCCAGAAAAAAACCTTTCCCTTAAAAATAGTGTCCATGTAATGTTGTGTGGTAGAAACAGTGAGATCTTGAAATGGGGGAAGATGGGTTGGGTCCAACTGGTAAAAACGGTTTGTGTGTATGTGGTGGGGTGGGGAGGGATGGCAAGGGGGGGGGGGTAATGAGTCTGGGGGGTGGGGAAGGGAGGAGTGTAATGAGTCTGGGGGGTGGGGAGTGGGGTAATGAGTCTGGGGGGTGGGTTAGGGGGTAATGAGTCTGGGGGTTGGGGAAGGGAGGAGTGTAGGGGGTAATGAGTCTGGGAGGGGGGTTGTCCTAAGACTGGGGTAGGTGTTGTCTGATGATCTCTCTGGACTGGGGAGGGATCCTGTCTGGGAAGCGAACCGTGAACTCTACAATGAGATCGCCGCGCTGAGTGGGGCTCTTAGGGAGGGGCAGGCCCTCCCCCCTCAGCCGCTTTACCGTCCCCGGCTTGATGACCTCATGGCAGGATAGCGGGATGACGCGGTTATCCAGGGTGGGAATGTTCACCGTACAGCCACACAGCGCCTGGGGGAGGGGGATAGGAGAGGGTTTACTACTGTATCATATGACACAAGCATGTTTACTATATGACTGCTTCATTACAACAGTGATTCTCAATCTGTTCCTCTTGGCGTTGCACAGAGTTGTTCTACTCACACCCAATGATGACAAAATCATATGTTGTTAGTTGTTAACTAATTCAGTGATTAAGGATAGGTGAAAATGTGTGTTTCGGGAGCTATGGACTTAGAAAACTAGTATCTGTTCCAGTTTAGCAGTCTAGAACACAGATTCAGCTGGAGAACATTAGAGAACATGACTTGGCGCTCAGAGTGGAACAGAATGACATCATCATCTACAATGGATCATTCCCTCTCTGACACTTAAACAAGTTTCCTGAGCTTGGAAAACCCCGGTGTGTGTAGGGTTTATAGTTGGGGGGTTGTAGAGTGCACAGGAGGCTAATTTTAGAGTGTGGTCTCATTTCTACAGCTAATGAAGTAAGACCGAATAAGCTGAGGTCGTGGTCTCTCTCTCTCTCTCTCTCTCTCTCTCACACACACACACACACACACACACACACACACACACACACACACACACACACACACACACACACACACACACACACACACACACACACACACACACACACACACACACACACACACACACACACACACACACACACACACACACACACACACACACACACACACACACACACACACACACACAGACACACACACACACAGACAGACAGAGAGAGAGACTCATCTTAGGTCAGTTTTGCACCCTACAATTAAGTAAAAGAAAACTGATCCTTGGGTAGTAACTGAGTAATCAGAATACAAAAACAAAGTAACTAATCAGCTTGGATTAATTACAAAAATGAATAATCTGATTATGCTTGCATTCTTAAAAACAACTGATTGCATTTGGGATTACTTCATCTAATCTCAAGAGGCAACATTTGTAAAACTTTGCCAGCATTTGCCCACTTTCATTTTGCGCACCCTCAAGACTTCTCACACGCTCTTAAAGGTTCTATCATTCTGCTGACCTCTCATCAAGGATGGATGGCTTCTTTAGTATTGAACTGGTTGAATGAATAGGTAAGGCTTCCAAAACTTTACACCTAGCCTTCTGGTCAGACAGTCGTCATAGAGTTTCTGCTTGCTGCGTTGCACTTTCCCTCTTTCTCCGTTGTGAGCTCTGTCCGTAGCAGTAGAGAAATGCTTTCTGATTGCGCAATATTTCAAGACGCAATCCCAGAATAACACTGAAGAGAACTGGGACCCAGCGTTCTGTAGGTCTGAATTCTATTTATCAACTCTTACTATTGAACATAGGGCACTCACGTCGGCCATTCAAGGTGACAACATAGGCCTATATATTACATTTACTGGTGTAAATACTACGGCAGACTATCAGTAGTCTAACTCTCAGTAGTCTAACTCTCAGTAGTCTAACTCTCAGTAGTCTAACTCTCAGTAGTCTAACTATCAGTAGTCTAACTCTCAGTAGTCTAACTCTCAGTAGTCTAACTCTCAGTAGTCTAACTCTCAGTAGTCTAACTCTCAGTAGTCTAACTCTCAGTAGTCTAACTATCAGTAGTCTAACTCTCAGTAGTCTAACTCTCAGTAGTCTAACTCTCAGTAGTCTAACTCTCAGTAGTCTAACTATCAGTAGTCTAACTATCAGTAGTCTAATATTAGGCTAGATGTATTGTTTGCAATCTAGCTAACTACTTCCTCATTTGGTGAATTAGCCCCAAATTAATTTGTTTGTGATTTTTTGTGCCCTAAAATAGTTACTTAATCTCTAAAATGCTGGGAATGTATTTTGACAGTAATATACAATTGCCTAATTGTCCAACTCAAAATTCGTGACAATTTAGGGTGTGCATCATAAAAATATCTGGAATTGTGCATTCAAATTAATTTATTGATCATACCATTTTATTCTAGTACTTAATGAAGCAGGTTTAATTACTTAATAAGATGATTAGGCAACTCGTGTTTTCTACTGCGTGACCCTGCAACAAAATCTTGGTGCGACCATATGGTCCAGACAACTGAAAATGTTGGTATGGAGCCCTGTGACTATGCTCTCACATATCAAACACTTGAGTTGTAGGATCTTTATGCTCTCACATATCAAACACTTGAGTTGTAGGATCTTTATGCTCTCACATATCAAACACTTGAGTTGTAGGATCTTTATGCTCTCACATATCAAACACTTGAGTTGTAGGATCTTTATGCTCTCACATATCAAACACTTGAGTTGTAGGATCTTTATGCTCTCACATATCAAACACTTGAGTTGTAGGATCTTTATGCTCTCACATATCAAACATATGAGTTGTAGGATCTTTATGCTCTCACATATCAAACACTTGAGTTGTAGGATCTTTATGCTCTCACATATCAAACACTTGAGTTGTAGGATCTTTATGCTCTCACATATCAAACACTTGAGTTGTAGGATCTTTATGCTCTCACATATCAAACACTTGAGTTGTAGGATCTTTATGCTCTCACATATCAAACATATGAGTTGTAGGATCTTTATGCTCTCACATATCAAACATATGAGTTGTAGGATCTTTATGCTCTCACATATCAAACACTTGAGTTGTAGGATCTTTATGCTCTCACATATCAAACACTTGAGTTGTAGGATCTTTATGCTCTCACATATCAAACACTTGAGTTGTAGGATCTTTATGCTCTCACATATCAAACACTTGAGTTGTAGGATCTTTATGCTCTCACATATCAAACATATGAGTTGTAGGATCTTTATGCTCTCACATATCAAACATATGAGTTGTAGGATCTTTATGCTCTCACATATCAAACATATGAGTTGTAGGATCTTTATGCTCTCACATATCAAACATATGAGTTGTAGGATCTTTATGCTCTCACATATCAAACATATGAGTTGTAGGATCTTTATGCTCTCACAATAGTCCCCCATTTAGAAAGACTAATGTTACTCAGTTAAATAATACTGTATTAGGTGAACATTTTTTTATGTTTTAAAATATCTGGTAATCCCAAAGTAATCCAAAGGATCACGTTACCGATTACTTTATTTTCATGTAACTGTAATCCGCAACAGATTACATTTTTAAAGTAATCCGCCCAACACTATCTAGGGCTAGATTGAATCATTAGCGCCGAAGATAAGCACGATTGAAATTTGAAGACAATGTTTCCGCGTTCACGGTGACTGCATTCTCGGTAAACGCTGCATATGCCGCCTCAATCAAAAATTACCTTAACATTTCAACCGCGCTACAAAAAATGACATTCTGCTCTATGGTTCGAATCCAGCCCCTAGACAGGATGCCATGACACTGGAGACACACAGACAGCTGACATAAAGCCGGTCTAATGATGTAAGCCTCAGCTCAGACAAGGCAGCACCAGAATAATATATACCACTCCTGATAAATTCAAACTCTGACTATGTGCAGTAGGCTTACAGTTTTCCAGTCCCAATTCAATAACATAAAACTATTTTGAATTGTATGTTCCAGTTTAGTGCTTACAAGTTGCCCAATCAGGTGTCAACAGTCCCAGTTAGCAGTTGCCTAATCCAGTGTTTACTAACCCCCGCACCTCAACCCCCCTACCCTCCAAAACATAAGGCATCCAGAAACCATTGCCTAAGCGTTATCACATGCTATGTTGTCTTTGCCAATGCATATAGCATATTTCTCTGTAATATCAGAAGTCAAGTTCCTCTTAGAGTTAGCGATAGCCTTCTAAGTATGATTGTGTGTGTGTGTTCTTCCTTCCTGTTTTTCACACTGACGCCGAATGGCAAACTGTCCTGATTTAGAGAGAACAGCCGGAGAGACAGCAGGGCTTGAAGCCTGCAGTTGCAGGTTAAGGCCACCGGCTCCAGTGATGACATAAAGGTCCAGACTCCAGACATCCTTGGTAGAGGTCATTGAATGGTCATAATGCAGAGGTAACAATTGTCTTTAGCAGACTAAAGAGCCTTCAGCTCTGCACTCTGCAATGTAGCTCTCATTGGGCTTGTTATTGTTAGACCTAAAGCCTGTGTAAAATAGAGGGCCTAAAGCCAGCTGGTGTAGCTAGCATAGGGTCTGACCCAGCTATTTTAGGGCCAAAACCCAGCCAGCATAGCTAACGGAGTGTATAAAAGCAGCCAGCCCGTCAACAGCGCCCAGTGCCAGGCCTCTGTAATCATACCTTCCTGTTGGATGGAAGCAGAGCTCCCTGGCAGCTCCAGTTAAACTATATTTTTCAGATAATGGTTCAGATAACCCAAATACCCAATACTCTCTCTCCCTTCAACATCTCCCCTTCCTCCCTCCTCACCTCTCTCCGGTCTCTCTCCGGTCTCTCTCCGGTGTCTCTCAGGTCTCTCTCCTTCACTGGATCTAAATGAGCATTTATTGTCTTTACTGGATACATTAGGGGCTCGATTCAATCCGTATCGCGGCAGTTCAGCGCTGTAGCACGTTTGAAATGTAAATCAAATCAAATTTGAATGGTTATACACCTATTTAGCAGATGTTATTGCGCGTGTAGAGAAATGCTTGTGTTCCTAGCTCCAACAGTGCTAGGCAATGTTCCCATCGGAAATGACCTTTACGTTTCAATCACGCGACAGCGCTGAACTTCCGAAATACGGACTGAATCAACTAGGTCTGTGTCCCTGATGGTACCCTATTCCCTACATGTTTAATGCACGAAGAGTAGTGCACTATCTCATAACTAAAAGATATTTCTATGGCAGTATATGACATTAAGATAGAACAGTTTATGACAGCAGTAAAACAGGCCTCCTGGTTAATGAGCTTATCTGAGCACTGCGGTACTTGTATAATTAATACAGTATGTACTTAACAAGCTCCTGTTTAGGGTCTGCCATTAGCCAGTCCATTAATATAGGCAGTAGATAAATGGCAGCTATATTGGAACTATAAAAGAGTGTTTCATTTCACAGGCTGGTCACAGCTGAGCTTGTGACCACACAGGAATAGAGGTTTAATTAAATGAACTGTCTGTCAGAATACCACCCTCACACCACAATCCTCTCTCTCTCTGTCTCTCTCTATGTCTCTCTCTCTGTCTGTCTCTGTCTCTCTCTCTCTCTGTCTCTCTCTTTCTCTCTGTCGCTCTCTCTCTCTCTCTCTCTCTGTCTCTCTTTGTCTCTCTCTCTGTCTCTCTCTCTGTCTGTCTCTCTCTCTGTCTCTCTCTCTCTGTCTCTCTGTCTCTCTCTCTCTCTGTCTCTCTGTCTCTCTCTCTCTGTCTCTCTCTCTGTCTGTCTCTCTCTCTGTCTCTCTCTCTCTGTCTCTCTGTCTCTCTCTCTCTCTGTCTCTCTGTCTCTCTCTCTCTCTGTCTCTCTGTCTCTCTCTCTCTGTCTGTCTCTCTCTCTGTCTGTCTCTCTCTCTGTCTCTGTCTCTCTGTCTCTCTCTCTCTCTGTCTCTCTGTCTCTCTCTCTCTCTCTCTCTCTCTGTGTCTCTTGTCTCTCTCTCTATCTGTGTGTGTGTGTCTCACCCTCTCTCTGTATAAAAGAGAAAGAGAGCTGTCTAAGTGTATAAATCCTTTATTGTGTGTTTTTGCACTACATGGTGAGTACCATAACAATGGTTGTGCTCATTAAAAGAGCTATCATAAAGGAAGACATATGAGGCAGGACAGGGCAGAGTGTGAGTGGGCCTGTCACACAGGGACAACACATTCCCCCAGGCTCACTCACACTGCAGCGCCAGAGCTACATTCTGCACAGCACTCAGTCTGCCCACCCAGAGCTCAGCTCACTTCACAGATAGACTGGAGGGATGTGTTGAACAAGGTCATGTACTCAGAGGAACAGCCTCTTTTAGGTGGAGTACCCATGTTTAACTGCACACACACACACATCTTCCACCACTGCCCACAGCCTAGTGCTAGAAACATGAACACCAGTGTACTGCTGTTAGAGGTGCCTGGGGCTCTGAGTCAGAGAGAGTAGGAAAGAGTGAGAGAAAGAGAGTAGGAGAGAGAGAGAGTAGGAGAGAGAGAGAGTAGGAGAGAGAGAGAGTAGGAGAGAGAGAGTAGGAGAGAGAGAGAGAGAGAGAGTAGGAGAGAGAGAGTAGGAGAGAGAGAGCGAGTAGGAGAGAGAGAGAGTAGGAGAGAGAGAGCGAGTAGGAGAGAGAGAGAGAGAGAATAGGAGAGAGAGAGAGTAGGGAGAGAGAGAGAGTAGGAGAGAGAGAGATTAGAGAGAGAGAGAGATTAGGAGAGAGAGAGAGGAGAAAGAGAGAGAGAGAGAGAGAGAGAGAGAGAGAGAGAGAGAGAGAGAGAGAGAGAGAGAGAGAGAGAGAGAGGGAGAGAGAGAGAGAGTAGGAAAGAGAGAGAGAGAAGGAAAGAGAGAGAGAGAGGGAGAAAGAGTAGGAGAGAGAGAGATGTGACTTTTGATGCTCTTCATTAGAACATCTCCACTTACTAAAATAATATTAACACACACACCCTTGTGAAAACCTAGAGGCAGATAGAGTTTGATCTCCTGTAGAGTAGAACATTTCAAATATTGTCTGAACAGGTTAGTACCACAGGCCTCCAGTTCTATGTGAGTGTTCTGTAGGGTATTTGTGGATTGAAGGAGAGAGAAAGAAAGTAAAAGAGCACTTTGTCACAGGCTGCTAGTTTTGTAATAATGTATTTGTGGAGATAAAGGCTGTGTGAGAAAGACAGAGCGACAGACAGAACGACAGAGCGACAGACAGACAGCTCCTACCTCCTTCAGACTGATGTTGCCTGTGTAGATGATATTGGAGCCATCTCTCCTAAAGTGGGCGTGTCCTTTGTCTCTGAGCACAAAGGCGATGTCTGCAGGAATGTTCTCTGGTGTCTCGTCCCCCTCCTTAGGGAAGGTGATCTTGGTGCCCTCCTTCCATCCCCTCTTTATCACGATGTTCAGGATCTTGTCCTCCGTACAGCTGCTCCTGCCATCAGGGTTCAACCTCCTCCTGGTGATCTTCATCCGCTTGGTGCAACCATGGAAGATCTCCTCCAGAGACACCTTCAGCTCGTGGACGACCGGGGGGTCCTGCTGCCTCCTGGACCCCCCCAAACGCTCCGACTGCACCCCCCTCCTCCTGCCCCCGCCATGGCCAGGGAAGCCGTTGACCCCCCCGGGGAAGCCGAAGTGTGTGAAAGAGGCGAAGGGGTCTTCCTCATCCAAGTCTGTTTCCATGTCATGGTCGTTGGGGACCTTGGAGTGGACGCCGTTGGAGCGGTTGTGGTGGTTGCGGTGCGGTCCGAAGAACATATCGAAGGGGTTGGACCCGCCGAAAAAGGAGGCGAAGGTGGCATGGGGGTCCCCATGGAAGGTGTAGTGGTACGACCCACCAGGAACCCCAGACTGACCACTACTGCCCCCCGCCTTCAGACCTGACCGAGAGGGAGAGAGAGAGAGAAGGCTGTGAGTACACACACTCACATACATACCTGTAGCCTAATTCCCCTTCCGTAGAGAAAGGAGAGAGTTAAATCGTTTTAGAGATTTGTTTACAGCAGGTAGGAGGGAGTTTGAGGAGTGGAGGCCCTGGAGGCATGAGTAGCAGTCAGAGCGAACTCATGTGGGTGAGAGAGTTCCCACAGGATCCGGTGAGGGGGGTCTAGCAAGAGCCTTGCTGCTACAGAAACAGAGAAGACTACCCACTGCTAAACACACACACACATACACACCACCTCACTGCTATTCTTATCTCTGCCTCCGCATGGATTCAGGCCTATCTGAGAGACGCAAACACACTGTGGAAAGACCTGGTCAGACAGAAGAGAACACACAGTCAGACTGTCAGTGGGTAGAGGTGGAAGGGTGAGGTAGGGGGGATAGCTAAATAAAGAAAGGAGTCTGCTCAGTGTTCTCTCTCTCTCTCACACACACACACACACACACACACACACACATACACACACACACACACACACACACACACACACACACACACACACACACACACACACACACACACACACACACACACACACACACACACACACACACACACACACACATAACGATAAATTACTTCATGACAATTATATAATCACACCGACAACACTCTCAGAATGCTGAGCACCCTCTCTTTCTCTTACCCTCCTCTCCTAGCTGGTCATAGATGACCCTCTTCTTGGGGTCACTCAGAACTTCGTAGGCCTCAGCGATCTCTTTGAACTTGTCCTCTGCATTTGCGTCTGTGTTCTTGTCTGGGTGGAACCTCAGTGCCATGCGGCGATATGCCTTCTTGATCTCCTCCTCGTTAGAACCCTTAGGGATACCCAGCGTCTTATAGTAGTCCTTCCCCATGGCAACGACCTTTCTGTGACCCCCAACACACACCCTGGCACTCTGGAGGTAGAGGGAGAGAAAGGTTACTGGGTTAGGCATACTCCTGGGCCTGAAAAAAACGGATCCACACAGCCTGGCTCTCTGGTGAGGCACACACACACACACACACACACACACACACACACACACACACACACACACACACACACACACACACACACACACACACACACACACACACGTATTCTAAACACACATGTGAGTATTCTAATGAATCTTGAAGTCTTTACTCCATCACAGATGATGTGTGGAACTTGCTATGGTAATGAGGTAAGGTGTTGCCATGGCAGTGTAGTAAAAGCTCAAAGTTAGTGAATGTGAGGAACTCCCTACCATCTGACACCTCACTATCTGCTACACACACACACACACACACACACACACACACACACACATGCTATCAGTAGTCTTATAAAACCGCAGTCCTGTTAGCCTAAATATGACACTATGCGTCTGTCACTGTAGGCTACAGTCTGCCCTGCGAGCTATTTTATAGCTGGATAAACTACAACAGATGGTAGGCTATTTATATGGCCTATGTATGGTTGTTATTTAGGTTTTCCTGCAAATATCTTCATCACTGTGAATCTCTACGGTAGAAAATGAGACAAAGAAACAGCACCTGTCATCCATTATAGAGCCGATCTGCGCCGCACCGAATTTCGCTGTCGTTGTTCCGCCAGGTAGGCTAATTGTAGACTATTACCGGCAAATATGTCAAGAGACAACAACGCCTCTCAGTGTGAGAATCGAACCTATCGATTGACCAATGCAGAAACCGGAGTGGTGCAACACCAGCTATTCCACAGGCTTCAATGACAGCGGTGGAAACTGACAGTGAGCGGTGCGGAGAGAACACATAAGAATAGAAGGATGAAATTAAACGTTTCCTACCCGTTATAATTTTCAGTAGAAAAATCGGCAGATCAGATGAACATATCCCCGTCCCTCTCTTCTCTCCCGCCCTGGTATCCCTCTCGGGTCTTTATTGTGTGACGTCAGAGTTCAACTGCTCACCGGTTCCGAAATAGTTGGTGACAGAACAACGCTCTGACGTCAATTAGGCGAATAAAACCAAAACCCATGCCATTCAATCAGTGACTCAAAATCACATAGTTATGCGGTGTGGTTCTGTTTAAATTAAATAGACCTTCAACACTTATTTCCACTTACGATGTTAAACGTCTGAGGAGAAATACAGCGTAGGCCCACAGCAACAACCCAATTCCTGTCCTGGCCATAAGCTGAAATAGCCTAGGCCATATCTACTTCGAGTTAGTCTAGTAAATTAGTCCGTAGCCGGTGTGTTTTCGTAGCGTCTTACCGTATGCTAGTGACTGTCTCTGGACTTCACCAACTGTCCCTCGCCGCTCCTCCGCACGACAGCTGATTTGCGGGTCGAACTCTGCCAGTTCAACGCGCAGCGCGCTTTGTTCCAATCCACTCCGAGCGGATGGGAAAATACAGCCTGACTGTCTAGATCATTTGTTGCGCTGATTGAAGCGTTTATCAAATTAACTTCACCCGAGTCAATTTATCCAATCCATTTAATCATTGATCCACTAAGTGAGATGTTGGTTTACTTGACTTCCATTCCTGGGAGGAGATAAACAGTCTGAAGTTTAGGATTAGTCTACATCATGGCTCTGCTTCACTCTGAGAGAGCTGGGATTCTACTCTAAAAGAAAACAGAGACATATTAGGAGTCTGTCTGACTGTCTGTCTGTCTGACTGTCTGTCTGTGTGAGAGAGAGAGTGTGATAGCAGAGCCCTAGGCAGATTTACCCAATGCCCGTGGATGGTACTCCAGGCTGAGGCGGTGTGTGTTTGTGTGTATGCCCGTGGATGGTACTCCAGGCTGAGCTGTGATATAAACAGAGTTGGTACATGTGATCACTGGCAGTCAGGGACTAGAACCTTCCCGCACACGCGCACGCAGGCAGGCAGGCAGACAGACAGAGAAGCCTGAGGAATGAGTCAGTCTCTCTCACTCAGCACAGAGACCAGGGGTACATTTCAATAGTCTTAAGTGGCTGCCTCTCCTTGTGTCCTTTCCTTAATTGACAAATCTTACATAAATCTTACGTCACTTCCATTCATCCAATGTTGTCAGTTCAGTAGAAATAAAGAGGAGAGGCCATTTTAGACTGCTGAGACGCAGCCTGTGTCTCCTTCCCAATATTCTGCTCTATACATACTGTATTTATATCTGTCCACATGTCTACCCCTTCTCCTCTTCCTTTCCCCTCTTTCAAGAGGATGTGTTATGTCATCAGAGAGTTATGCTGTAAGAATCTTTTCTGTGACATTTTTACTGTTAAGGACGTTAACTGACATTAACTGCCTGCTCAGTACAGCACAATTAAAAAAGGAGTTGATTATAGATTTCATTCCTACATTATGCAATTTCCAAGAAAATGCACTCTGTTCAGAAGCCTGTAAGCAGTAAATGTACCTCCAAGAGACATAAGAGAGCGCAGAACCATTAGGGTGTGGGGGAGGATTGAAGAGGTGGAGATAGGTGGGATGGGTGGAGAGGTAGAGATGCAGGCATGTCACTCAAGGTAGACAGAGAGGGAAGGGGATAGATGGAGGCTAAGGGGGAATTGTAGAGAGAGAGAGAGAGAGAGCGAGAGAGAGCGAGAGAGAGAGAGACAGAGCGGCAGAATACCTAACCACTGTGACTGACCCAAAATTAAGGAAAGCTTTGACTATGTACAGACTCAGTGAGCATAGCTTTGCTATTGAGAAAGGCCGCCGTAGGCAGACATGGCTCTCAAGAGAAGACAGGCTATGTGCTCACTGCCCACAAAATGAGGTGGAAACTGAGCTGCACTTCCTAACCTCCTGCCCAATGAATGACCATATTAGAGAGACATATTTCCCTCAGATTACACAGATCCACAAAGAATTCGAAAACAAATCCAATTTTGAAAAGGGCAACCAGTGATGAACAAACACCATTGTAAATAGAACCCATATTTATGCTTATTTATTTTATCTTGTGTCCTTTAACTATTTGTACATTGTTAAAACACTGTATATATATATATAATATGACATTTGTAATGTCTTTATTGTTTTGAACTTCTGTATGTGTAATGTTTACTGTTAATTTTTGATTGTTTATTTCACTTTATATATTATCTACCTCACTTGCTCTGGCAATGTTAACACATGTTTCCCATGCCAATAAAGCCCTTGAATTGAATTGAATTGACAGAGAGAGAGAGAGAGAGACAGACAGACAGAGAGACAGAGAGAAAGTAGAGGAAGAGAGCGAGAAAGTTGGCCCAGGTTTAGTCTGGCTATAGCTTGAGTCATCCCTTTCTCTTCAGTAGTGAGGAGGTGTGAAAGAAACGAGTGACTTAGTGGAGAAGAGCAGCTCTCGTGGGAGGAGTCTGTCTGATAAACCGTGCACATGCACGCAGCATGTACAGTGCCTTCGGAAAGTATTCAGACCCCTTGACTTTTTCCACATTTTGTTACGTTACAGCCTCATTCTAAAATGGATTGAATTGTTGTTTTTTTCTCACGTCAATCTACACACAATACCCCAAAATCACAAAGCAAAAACAGGTTTTTAGAAATGTTTGCTAATTTATTAAAAATTAAAAACTGAAATATCACATTTACATAAGTATACAGACCCTTCACTCAGTACTTTGTTGAAGCACCTTTGGCAGCGATTAAAGCCTCGAGTCTTCTTGGGTATGAAGCTACAAGCTTGGCACACCTGTATTTAGGGAGTTTCTCCCATTTTTCTCTGCAGATCCTCTCAAGCTCTGTCAGGTTGGATGGGGAGTGTTGCTGCATAGCTTTTTTTCAGGTCTCTCCAGAGATTTTCGATCGGGTTCAAGTCCGGGCTCTGGCTGGGTTGTCCCGAAGCCACTCCTGCATTGTCTTGGCTTTGTGCTTAGGGTCGTTGTCCTGTTGGAAGGTGAACCTTCGCCCCCAGTCTGAGGTCCTGAGTGCTCTGGAGCAGGTTTTCATCCAGGATCTCGCTGTACTTTGCTCTGTTAATTTTTCCCTCGATCTTCACAAGTCTCCCAGTCCCTGCTGCTGAAAAACATCCCCACAGCAAGTTGCTGCCACCACCAAGAGATAGTGCCAGATTTCCTCCAGATGTGATGCTTGGCATTCAGGCCAAAGAGAATCTTGTTTCTCATGTCAAATCAATTGAATTTACCACAGGTGGACTCCAATCAAGTTGTAGCAACATCTCAAGGATGATCAATGGAAACAGGAGGAACCTGACCTCAATTTTGAGTCTCATAGCAAAGGGTCTGAATATTGAAGGTAAATAAATAAGGTATTTCTGTTTTAAATGTGCAAACATTTCTAAAAACCTGTTTTCACTTTGTCATTATGGAGTATTGTGTATAAAAAATATGTAATACATTTTAGAATAAGGCTGTAACGTAACAAAATGTGGAAAAAGTCAAAGGGTCTGAATAGTTTCTGAAGGCACTGTACACTGGTGTCAGGTGTAAGGGCACATACCATACAGTACAGTTTTTTTTCTGTTGACATTTCCTGAGCCATCCCCTGTGGCAAGCTGGGTTTGGCCGGTAGGGATATCCTTGTCTCATCGCGCACCAGAGACTCCTGTGGCGTGCCGGGCGCAGTGCACGCTAACCAAGGTTGCCAGGTGCATGGTGCTTCCTCTGACACATTGGTGCGGCTGGCTTCCAGGTTGGATGCGCACTGTGTTAAGAAGCAGTGTGGCTTGGTTGGGTTGTGTATCGGAGGACGCATGCCGTCAACCTTCGTCTTTCCCGAGCCCGTACGGGATTTGTAGCGATGAGACAAGGTAGTAGCTACTAAAACAATTGGATACCACAAAATTGGGGAGAAAAAGCTGTAAAAATGTAAATAAAAATTAAAATAAAATAAAAAGTGAGTGTGAGTGCAATAGGGTAATTTGCATTGATTTAATTGAATAAACATGATTAATCCTATAAAGGGATTAACACACTGGATAACATTTATGTGAGTGTAATATTTCGGTGATTGTACACAGGAAGGCTCTAGACACTACATGTACTGACTGCTGACCCAATGTTCGTTTCCATGACAACAGAAGGAGCTGCCAACAGCGGAGCCCTCTGAGTGCTCTCTGTCTGTCTCAGCCTAGTCCTCTGTCTGTCTCAGCCTGGTCCTCTCTCATCCTGGTCCTTTGTCTATCTCATTCTGGTCCGCTGTCTGTCTCAGCCTGGTCTCTGTCTCAGCCTGGTCCTGCGTGTGTGAGGGTGGTGAGCGTGTGTCCCAGCAGAACGGGTAACAGAACCTGTCACAAAGTCTCACACATAGATCTACTAGCAACCAATTCCATGAGCAACAGCACTTAAGAAGAGCTCCTCCTTAAATTGCACATGTTTGTAAAAAATGTGTATTATATGTTTACAGTTGAATTGTGCTGTGGACACCATATGTGAACTGATTGCCCCCCATCTATCTTCAGAGTTCGTGCTGCTAGGCGACCTAAACTGGAACACGCTTAACACCCCAGCCATCCTACCATCTAAACTTGATGCCCTCAATCTCACACAAATTATCAATGAACCTACCAGGTACCTCCCCAAAGCCTTAAACACGGGCACCCTCATAGATATCATCCTAACCAACTTCCCCTCTAAATACACCTGTCTTCAACCAAGATCTCAGCGATCACTGCCTCATTGCCTGCATCTGTAATGGGTCAGCGGTCAAACGACCTCCACTCATCACTGTAAAACGCTCCCTGAAACACTTCTGCGAGCAGGCCTTTCTAATCGACCTGGCCGGGGTATCCTGGAAGGATATTGATCTCATCCCGTCAGTAGAGGATGCCTGGATATTTAAAAAAAATGCCTTCCTAACCATCTTAAATAAACATGCCCCATTCAAGAAATTTAGAACCAGGAACAGATATAGCCCTTGGTTCTCCCCAGACCTGACTGCCCTTAACCAACACAAAAACATCCTATGGCGTTCTGCATTAGCATCGAACAGCCCCGTGATATGCAGCTGTTCAGGGAAGCTAGAAACCATTATACACAGGCAGTTAGAAAAGCCAAGGCTAGCTTTTTCAAGCAGAAATTTGCTTCCTGCAACACTAACTCAAAAAGTTCTGGGACACTGTAAAGTCCATGGAGAATAAGAACACCTCCTCCCAGCTGCCCACTGCACTGAAGATAGGAAACACTGTCACCACTGATAAATCCACCATAATTGAGAATTTCAATAAGCATTTTTCTACGGCTGGCCATGCTTTCCACCTGGCTACTCCTACCCCGGTCAACAGCACTGCACCCCCAACAGCAACTCGCCCAAGCCTTCCCCATTTCTCCTTCTCCCAAATCCATTCAGCTGATGTTCTGAAAGAGCTGCAAAATCTGGACCCCTACAAATCAGCCGGCTAGACAATCTGGACCCTTTCTTTCTAAAATTATCTGCCGAAATTGTTGCCACCCCTATTACTAGCCTGTTCAACCTTTCGTTCGTGTCGTCTGAGATTCCCAAAGATTGGAAAGCAGCTGCGGTCATCCCCCTCTTCAAAGGGGGGGACACTCTTGACCCAAACTGCTACAGACCTATATCTATCCTACCGTGCCTTTCTAAGGTCTTCGAAAGCCAAGTCAACAAACAGATTACCGACCATTTTGAATCTCACCATACCTTCTCTGCTATGCAATCTGGTTTCAGAGCTGGTCATGGGTGCACCTCAGCCACGCTCAAGGTCCTAAATGATATCTTAACCGCCATCGATAAGAAACATTACTGTGCAGCCGTATTCATTGATCTGGCCAAGGCTTTCGACTCTGTCAATCACCACATCCTCGTTGGCAGACTCGACAGCCTTGGTTTCTCAAATGATTGCCTCGCCTGGTTCACCAACTACTTCTCTGATAGATTTCAGTGTGTCAAATCGGAGGGTCTGCTGTCCGGACCTCTGGCAGTCTCTATGGGGGTGCCACAGGGTTCAATTCTTGGACCGACTCTCTTCTCTGTATACATCAATGAGGTCGCTCTTGCTGCTGGTGAGTCTCTGATCCACCTCTACGCAGACGACACCATTCTGTATACTTCCGGCCCTTCTTTGGACACTGTGTTAACAACCCTCCAGGCAAGCTTCAATGCCATACAACTCTCCTTCCGTGGCCTCCAATTGCTCTTAAATACAAGTAAAACTAAATGCATGCTCTTCAACCGATCGCTACCTGCACCTACCCGCCTGTCCAACATCACTACTCTGGACGGCTCTGACTTAGAATACGTGGACAACTACAAATACTTAGGTGTCTGGTTAGACTGTAAACTCTCCTTCCAGACCCATATCAAACATCTCCAATCCAAAGTTAAATCTAGAATTGGCTTCCTATTTCACAACAAAGCATCCTTCACTCATGCTGCCAAACATACCCTTGTAAAACTGACCATCCTACCAATCCTCGACTTTGGCGATGTCATTTACAAAATAGCCTCCAATACCCTACTCAACAAATTGGATGCAGTCTATCACAGTGCAATCCGTTTTGTCACCAAAGCCCCATATACTACCCACCATTGCGACCTGTACGCTCTCGTTGGCTGGCCCTCGCTTCATACTCGTCGCCAAACCCACTGGCTCCATGTCATCTACAAGACCCTGCTAGGTAAAGTCCCCCTTATCTCAGCTCGCTGGTCACCATAGCATCTCCCACCTGTAGCACACGCTCCAGCAGGTATATCTCTCTAGTCACCCCCAAAACCAATTATTTCTTTGGCCGCCTCTCCTTCCAGTTCTCTGCTGCCAATGACTGGAACGAACTACAAAAATCTCTGAAACTGGAAACACTTATCTCCCTCACTAGCTTTAAGCACCAACTGTCAGAGCAGCTCACAGATTACTGCACCTGTACATAGCCCACCTATAATTTAGCCCAAACAACTACCTCTTTCCCAACTGTATTTAATTTTTATTTATTTATTTATTTTGCTCCTTTGCACCCCATTATTTTTATTTCTACTTTGCACATTCTTCCATTGCAAAACTACCATTCCAGTGTTTTACTTGCTATATTGTATTTACTTTGCCACCATGGCCTTTTTTGCCTTTACCTCCCTTATCTCACCTCATTTACTCACATCGTATATAGACTTGTTTATACTGTATTATTGACTGTATGTTTGTTTTACTCCATGTGTAACTCTGTGTCGTTGTATCGGTCGAACTGCTTTGCTTTATCTTGGCCAGGTCGCAATTGTAAATGAGAACTTGTTCTCAACTTGCCTACCTTGTTAAATGAAGGTAAAATAAATTTTAAATTAAAAAAAAAAATGTATCTTGGTGGATTTCTGTGTTCTGGCCATTTAGAGGACTTGGAAGATACTTTTCTTTTGTGGAAATAGTTTGGAGATTTTGAGAGATTGATCGACTTGGTCTTGCGGTGCTGACTCATCAAGACTCATCTGCGGTGCTGAATCATCAGACAACACAGGATAGGGGAACTATAAACCCAACATGGACAACAACAAGAATTAGGACATAGATAAACAAACACAAAACCAACAAAGGGAGAAAGAGGAAGGATTTCTGAGGAATTTCTGAAAGATTAGTTCAGGCCTTGATAGCGAAACAAGCATTCAGAAGAAACAACAAACAATCAAAGTAGCACTTGGAAAAGAGGTGGGAACATTCTGAACATTGAGAGAGTATCTTCATTTATGTGCAATGTGTTGTTTCGTTGAAAAACACATTTCATATTTTTACTTATATTCTTCATAAAAGTGCATTGTTTAAAAAGTGAATGTATCTATAGGTGCATTATTGAAATAAGTGCTTTCATCAAGAAGCACAAGCACATCATTCTAGAGTAGAGTGAATTGTTTAATGAGGTCACAATGGAGATGAAAAGGAATGCATTCTCTAAGCATTGTTTCAGAGACCTTGCCATCACATATCTTGAAAATGTTACAAGTGAGTCAGGAAAAAATAAATTGCTAAGAGAATCCCCAGAGACTCTGCGGGCAGACTTAATTCTAAAAGCAGATGATCCTAATGCTTGGCACACAGCTCTCCACAAGAACAATAATGAACTTAAAATGTCAGGAAACAGAACAATGAGGCAACTGTACATTGATTCCACCCCCAAATCTAACATGCATTTTTATAATAACGGCACTGTGATGGTTCAAGGTTCGGAGGCCAGTCTGGATCAATTTGTCCACAACTTCGACCAATAAAACCTCTTGTTGCTGAACTTAAAACCTCTCCATTGTCACTACCTACAACAGCCTCCACTCCCTCTGTGCCCCAATATGTAGTCCCCAGTGTCCCTCCCTCGGCTGCAGCAGACACAGTCCTGAGCAAGCCTCTCTCACACGGGACACCTGCAGTACCATAGAATATTATAGAGGAGGAGACCAGCCTGGTGCGTCAGCATAGGGATGAGATCAGCCTGGTGCGTTAGCATAGGAACGAGATCAGCCTGGTGCGTCAGCATAGGGACGAGATCAGCCTGGTGCGTCAGCATAGGGACGAGATCAGCCTGGTGCGTCAGCATAGGGACGAGATCAGCCTGGTGCGTCAGCATAGGGACGAGATCAGCCTGGTGCGTTAGCATAGGAACGAGATCAGCCTGGTGCGTCAGCATAGGGACGAGATCAGCCTGGTGCGTCAGCATAGGGACGAGATCAGCCTGGTGCGTCAGCATAGGGACGAGATCAGCCTGGTGCGTCAGCATAGGGACGAGATCAGCCTGGTGCGTCAATATAGGGACAAGATCCAGGAGCTGCAGTGTGCAATGAAAAATGTTGAGGAGGACAACCGGGTTCTCAGGATGGAAGTGTGTAGACTTAGAGAGGAACTGTCCAGCACAGTCAACACCAGCCACATGTACGACCTGCAGAAGGAGCTACATGAGCTGAGGCAGGCCACCACCAGCCACCACCATCCACTCTACAAAGAGTCCCACAAAAACCCAGGACCAAGCCAACAGCTGAATCAGAACCAACCAACCAACCCAACCAACCAATGCACCAACCCAGCTGACACCCTCCATCCCCATCTCACGGCCTGTAATTACTCCCATCACTCCTGACATACTCCACAGATCTGATGAGAAACCAGACATTATATTAACGATGGACTCCAATGGAAAGTTTATATTAAACTTTTCCCAAATAAATAAAAAGGTGGCAAAATGATGGTGCCCCACAACAGAGAGAGGTATGGATCTCTTGACTGTGGCCCAGCTTGTCTCCCCATCATTCACACAGGGACCAATGACCTGCGTGCCCAACAGGAGAGAGTGGCCACATCACTAAGAGGAGTGATTGACAGGTCCTCCACCATTATCCCCATTGCAAATATTGTAATATCTACCTTGCTCCAGAGGAGAGATTTCTACCACAGGAGGTTGGTGGCACTTTAATTGGGGAGGATGGGCTTATGGTAATGGCTGGGCGGAATGGGTGGAATGGTATCAAATACAAACACATGGTTTGATGCCATTCCATTTCTTCCTGGCCATTATTATGAGCCCTCCTCCCCTCAGCAGCCTCCTGTGATTTCCAACTTGCCACCATCGAAGGTAAATGCCAGCCTCTCTCGGGGGACTGTGTGCTATGGCCTAACGTACACCTGGCCCACCATCCCACCCTCAGCTTGGACTGTCTTTACGACAATGTACACCTGTACAAAGAGGCAGTCACCTTCTCCAGGACCTTAAAGGATGTTGCTCTGGGTGGCCAGTCCACCTCACCTCACAGGAGCAACAGAACAGCCACAAACTCCCTGAGACAAATCAGATGCTCCATTAGACATGCATCCAGTGGTGCCTCACAGAGACTGGAGAACAGCCAGCAACACTGACCCCACACCACCATCTACCACTTCTCTCCCAGGAACTGCATGCAGACACACTGAGCTATGACCAAGTCATACGCAGTCAAAGACGCAGAGTTCAGAGCATCTCCGGCCACACTGCCCTCCACACCACCCTCTTCAATTCTCCCTACAACCTCCCTCCCATGTTACCAGACCAGGCCCGCCTCAGCACAGCTCTACCAGACCAGGCCCGCCTCAGCACAGCTCTACCAGACCAGGCCCGCCTCAGCACAGCTCTACCAGACCAGGCCCGCCTCAGCACAGCTCTACCAGACCAGGCCCGCCTCAGCACAGCTCTACCAGACCAGGCCCGCCTCAGCACAGCTCTACCAGACCAGGCCCGCCTCAGCACAGCTCTACCAGACCAGGCCCGCCTCAGCACAGCTCTACCAGACCAGGCCCGCCTCAGCACAGCTGTACCAGACAAGGCCCACCTCAGCACAGCTCTACACAGCACATACTTCTACCCTAGGGTCTGGCAAAACACTGTTGAGGTTATTGCACCACATGATGCAGTCCACACCATGTATCATTCACATCATCAGCCCTTGTTTGCTGAGAGTTTGGAGCTTCGCCAGCCACACCACCCTCCTCAATTCCCCCCACACCCTCCCTCCCAGGCTAGTTTTGGTTACCCTCCCTACTCCCATCCCCAGGGCAGGCCTGGGACACTCCTGCCCCCCATGTCAGCCCCAACCCTGCAACAGGAGCTAGAATAGAGCATTGGCAGCCACTCCGGCCGGGTGGACTGAGCTCTGCCAACACTGCACTCCCAGTTCCTGCCCCAGCCCCTGCAACCAGCAACTTGAGAGAGGTCTGTCAAATGCTCAGTCTGCTCTGCTCTCACGTGGTTGGCCAGGGACCATGGCAAAGTCTCAGCTCACTCAACACTCGCGCTCACTCAATAACTGCAGATGACCCTATGCCTGTTAGCTCTTATGAGCTGAATACCCCCTCTGACTTTAAATCTCTCAGGGTGCTTGGGCTAATGCATCTAATGCGCGAAACATGAATAAAAAAATGGACACAATTGCCATTTGGGGACAGGACTCATGTCCTGACATTCTGGCTCTCTCTGAAACATGGTTAAATCAAATCAAATTTATTTATATAGCCCTTCGTACATCAGCTGATATCTCAAAGTGCTGTACAGAAACCCAGCCTAAAACCCCAAACAGCAAGCAATGCAGGTGTAGAAGCACGGTGGCTAGGAAAAACTCCCTAGAAAGGCCAAAACCTAGGAAGAAACCTAGAGAGGAACCAGGCTATGTGGGGTGGCCAGTCCTCTTCTGGCTGTGCCGGGTGGAGATTATAACAGAACATGGCCAAGATGTTAAAATGTTCATAAATGACCAGCATGGTCGTATAATAATAAGGCAGAACAGTTGAAACTGGAGCAGCAGCACGGCCAGGTGGACTGGGGACAGCAAGGAGTCATCATGTCAGGTAGTCCTGGGGCATGGTCCTAGGGCTCAGGTCCTCCGAGAGAGAGAGAGAGAGAGAGAGAGAGAGAGGAGAGAGAGAGAGAGAGAGAGAGAGAGAGAGAGAGAGAAAGAGAGAATTAGAGAACGCACACTTAGATTCACACAGGACACCGGATAGGACAGGAGAGGTACTCCAGATATAACAAACTGACCCTAGCCCCCCGACACATTAACTACTGCAGCATAAATACTGGAGGCTGAGACAGGAGGGGTCAGGAGACACTGTGGCCCCATCCGAGGACACCACCAGACAGGGCCAAACAGGAAGGATATAACCCCACCCACTTTGCCAAAGCACAGCCCCCACACCACTAGAGGGATATCTTCAACCACCAACTTACCATCCTGAGACAAGGCTGAGTATAGCCCACAAAGAACTCCGCCATGGCACAACCCAAGGGGGGGCGCCATCCCAGACAGGATGACCACATCAGTGAATCAACGTACTCAGGTGACGCACCCCTTCCAGGGACGGCAAGAGAGAGCCCCAGTAAGCCAGTGACAGCCCCTGTAATAGGGTTAGAGGCAGAGAATCCCAGTGGGAAGAGGGGAACCGGCCAGGCAGAGACAGCAAGGGCGGTTCGTTGCTCCAGAGCCTTTCCGTTCACCTTCCCACTCCTGGGCCAAACTACACTCAATCATATGACCCACTGAAGAGAAAAGTCTTCAGTAATGACTTAAAGGTTGAGACCGAGTTTGCGTCTCTGACATGGGTAGGCAGACCGTTCCATAAAAATGGAGCTCTATAGGAGAAAGCCCTGCCTCCAGCTGTTTGCTTAGAAATTCTAGGGACAATTAGGAGGCCTGCGTCTTGTGACCGTAGCGTACGTGTAGGTATGTACGGCAGGACCAAATCAGAGAGATAGGTAGGAGCAAGCCCATGTAATGCTTTGTAGGTTAGCAGTAAAACCTTGAAATCAGCCCTTGCTTTGACAGGAAGCCAGTGTAGAGAGGCTAGCACTGGAGTAATATGATCAAATGTTTTGGTTCTAGTCAGAATTAGAGCAGCCGTATTTAGTACTAACTGAAGTTTATTTAGTGCTTTATCCGGGTAGCCGGAAAGTAGAGCATTGCAGTAGTCTAACCTAGAAGTGACAAAAGCATGGATGAATTTTTCTGCATCATTTTTGGACAGAAAGTTTCTGATTTTTGCAATGTTACGTAGATGGAAAAAAGCTGTCCTTGAAATGGTCTTGATATGTTCTTCAAAAGAGAGATCAGGGTCCAGAGTAACGCCGAGGTCCTTCACAGTTTTATTTGAGACGACTGTACAACCATTAAGATTAATTGTCAGATTCAACAGAAGATCTCTTTGTTTCTTGGGACCTAGAACAAGCATCTCTGTTTTGTCCGAATTTAAAAGTAGAAAGTTTGCAGCCATCCACTTCCTTATGTCTGAAACACATGCTTCTAGCAAGGGCAATTTTGGGGCTTCACCATGTTTCATTGAAATGTACAGCTGTGTGTCATCCGCATAGCAGTGAAAGTTAACATTATGTTTTCGAATAACATCCCCAAGAGGTAAAATATATAGTGAAAACAATAGTGGTCCCAAAACGGAACCTTGAGGAACACCGAAATTTACAGTTGATTTGTCAGAGGACAAACCATTCACAGAGACAAACTGATATCTTTCTGACAGATAAGATCTAAACCAGGCCAGAACTTGTCCGTGTAGACCAATTTGGGTTTCCAATCTCTCCAAAAGAATGTGGTGATCGATGGTATCAAAAGCAGCACTAAGGTCTAGGAGCACGAGGACAGATGCAGAGCCTCGGTCCGATGCCATTAAAATGTCATTTACCACCTTCACAAGTGCCGTCTCAGTGCTATGATGGGGTCTAAAACCAGACTGAAGCATTTCGTATACATTGTTTGTCTTCAGGAAGGCAGTAAGTTGCTGCGCAACAGCCTTTTCTAAATTTTTTGAGAGGAATGGAAGATTCGATATATATATCGATGGTTCTGTTAAATGGTTCTGTCGCTGACAAAGACAAAATTATTAATGTATTTAGATGTGACATATTACAGAAAGGGAGAGGAGTGGCCATACCCTGTATGTAAAATTACATTTCGTAGAGTCCCAATCTTTAAATATTTCTGTTCCCAAGAAATTTGAGCTCCTTGTTGTACTGTAGATGTGTCCATAAACCAGAATACATATGTATTTGTTGCTGGGATTTACCGCCCCCTTGCTGTCATGGCGGATGCTATTTGTGCTATATCTGAGTGTTTAACACTTTTTCTGTCCTCGGAGTTGGTCATTTTAGGGGATTTGACTCTGGATTGGCTATCCCCGGCCTCAAATCAATTTAAGAGTATATGCATTTGAACGTGACTCAATTGATCTCAAAACCCACATGGCTACATTTTTTAAAATCCTGTTAACTCATTCATTGATTTAATTCTGACTAATAATCCCCATAATTATTTGGCTCGTGGAGTATCTGCATATGATCTCAGTGATCATTGTCCCATAGAACAGTATGTATTAGAGATATGAAACAACAAAAATACTAAAAATACTAATCCTCATTTAATTAAGATCTCCTCAAAAGTTGTTACATGACGTGTTCTACTCTGATATAGCCACCATCTCCAGTGTTCCTGACCCTGAGTTGGCTCTAGAAAATGCATCATACATGTTTATTCCTCTGGCAGATTAAACACACCCCTTTTAAACAATTCAGAGTCAAAGATAGATCTAACCCTTGGTTTTCATCTGACCTTACTCAAATGAGAAATCAAGCCTGGGCCAAAGCAAGGACAACTGACTCTGTAGTGGACTGGCAATCTTTCAGACAATTAAAAAACAGGTGTACTATCTCGATAAAGAGAGCAAAAAAAAAGCTATTTTTTTCATCTCTAACTCTGCTGGTGATCCTTCTAAATTTTGGAAAACAGTAAATGCACTGAAGTGTACAAATTCCTCTTCTTCCTTGCCTAAGGGAAAGGGGGATACCTAGTCAGTTGTACAACTGAATGCATTCAACTGAAATGTGTCTTCCGCATTTAACCCAACCCCTCTGTAATCATAACTGAGAATGGGATAAGTGATGCTTTTAATCATTATTTTATCTCTGTAGGCTTTTTATTTGAGAGAAACTGTGGTTTAATAAACTTTTTCTTTTCTTTTTTAAATATAACCTTTATTTAACTAGGCAAGTCAGTTAAGAACACATTCTTATTTACAATGACGGCCTATACTGACCAAACCAGGACAACACTGGGCCAATTGTGCACCGCCCTATGGGACTCCCAATCACGGCCGGTTGTGATACAGCCTGGAATCGAACCAGGAATCGAACCATTTTTTTCTGCAGTTCTCTGCCCCCCTTATTGCTGAATCATGAACCAATATTTTTAACCTGATGATTATATCTGCTACTATCTCTAAAGTTTGGAAGGTGGCCCACGTACTGCCCCTTCATAAAGGTGGAGACCCTTGTGACTTAAATAATTATCGCCCTATTTCTAAAATTTCTTGCCGATCTAAAATATTACAATCCTTGATTAATTCTCAGCTAACATCTTGCTTATCTTTGAAATGTATTCTAAATGTACATCAGTCAGGATTTAGTCCAGGTCATAGCACTATCTCTGCTGCATCCCTAGTTATAGAAGTTGTGGTAAACAGTATGGATAGGAGCAACATTGTGTTCATTTCTCTTCATTGACCTGTCAAATGCTTTTGATACTGTTGATCACTCACTGCTAATTTAGAGGCTTTCCTCAATTGGCCTAGACCAGGCTGCATGTAACTGGTTAAAAAAATGACTTGACAGATGGAACTCAGTGTGTATCTACTGATGGTGTTGAACCAGGTTTCCTGGATATTCATAAGGTGTTCCGCAGGGGTCGATTCTGGGTCCCGTACTTTTTACTGTTTACATTACTTTTTACTGTTTACATTAACAATGTGGACTTAACAATACGGACATATTAACAATATGGACTAAATTTGTAAACAACAGCTGGTGCATGAAATCTAATGTTAAGGAAGTCTTGTGATTTTGCTTGCCTGAGGTAGAGTATCTCATGATAAATTGCAGACCACACAATTTACCAAGAGAGTTTTCATCTATATTTTTCGTAGCTGTCTATTTACCACCACAAACCGATGCTGGTACTAAGGCCGCACTCAATGAGCGGTATAAGGCCATAATCAAACAGGAAAAAGCTCATCCAGATGCGGCGTTCCTAATGGCCGGAGATTTTAATGGAGGGAAACTTAATTTCGTTTTACCTCATTTCTACCAGCATGTAAAATGTGCAACCAGAGGAAAAAAAACTCTAAACCACCTTTACTCCACACACAGAGATGCGTACAAAGCTCTCCTCGCCCTCCATTTGGCAGATCTGACCATAATTCTATCCTCCTAATTCCTTCTTACAAGCAAAAATTAAAGCAGGAAGCACCAGTGACTCAGTCAAATAAAGAAGTGGTCAGATGACGCAGATGCTAAGCTACAGGACTGTTTTACTAGCACAGACTGGAATATGTTCTGGGATTCTTCCGATGACATTGAGGAGTACACCACATCAGTCACTGGCTTCATCAATAAGTGCATATATGATATCTTCCCCACAGCGACCGTACGTACATACCTCAACCAGAAGCCATGGATTACAGGCAACATCCACACTGAGCTAATGAGTAGAGCTGCCACTTTCAAGGAGCTGGACTCTAACCTAGTGCTTACCTAATGCTTATAAGAAATCCCGCTATACCCTCCGACAAACCATCAAAAAGGCAAAATGTCAATACAGGACTAAGATTGAATCGTACAACACCGGCTCCGACGCTTATCGGATGTGGCAGGGCTTGCAAACTATTACAGACTACAAAGGGAAGCACAGCCGCGAGCTGCCCAGTGACACGAGCCTACCAGATGAGATCAATTCCTTTTATGCACGCTTCGAGGCTAGCAACACTGAAACATGCATGAAAGTATCAGCTGTTCCGGACGACTGTGTGATCATGCTCTCCGTAGCCGATGTGTGTAAGACTTTAAAACAGGTCAACATTCACAAGGCCGAGGGCCAGACGGATTACCAGGACGTGTACTCCGAGCATGCGCTGACCAACGGGCAAGTGTCTTCACTGACATTTTCAACCTACAGTCTGTAATACCAACATGTTTCAAGCAGACCACCATAGTCCCTGTGCCAAGGAACACGAAGGTAACCTGCCTAAATGACTACCAACCCGTAGCACTCACATCTGTAGCCATGAAGTGTTTTGAAAGGCTGGTCATGGCTCACATCAACACTATTATCCCAGAAACCCTAGACCCACTCCAATTTCCATTCAACCCTAACAGATCCACAGATGATGCAATCTCTATTGCACTCCACACTGCCCTTTCCCACCTGGACAAAAGGAACACCTATGTGAGAATGCTATTCATTGACTACAGCTCAGCGTTCAACACCATAGTGCCCTCAAAGCTCATCACTAAGCTAAGGACCCTGGGACTAAACACCTCCCTCTACAACTGGGTCCTGGACTTCCTGACGGGCCGCCCCCAGGTGGTAAGGGTAGGTAACAACACATCTGCCACGCTGATCCTCAACACGGGTGGCCCCTCAGTTGTGCGTGCTCCAACACCATCATTAAGTTTGCCGACGACAAGACAGTGTTAGGCCTGATCACCGAGAAAACGATGAGACAGCCTATAGGGAGGAGGTCAGAGACCTGGCTGTGTGGTGCCACGATAACAACCTCTCCCTCAACGTGATCAAGACAAAGGAGATGATTGTAGACTACAGGAAAAGGAGGATCGAGGCCGCCCCATTCTCATCGACAGGGCTGTAGTGGAGCAGGTTGAGAGCTTCAAGTTCCTTGGTATCCACATCACCAACAAACTATCATGGTCCAAGCACACCAAGGCAGTCGTGAAGAGGGCACGACAAAGCCTATTCCCCCTCAAGAGACTGAAAAGATTTGTCATGGGTCCTCAGATCCTCAAAAAGTTCTACAGCTGCACCAATGAGAGCATCCTGACTGTTTGCATCACTGCCTGGTATGGCAACCGACGGCAAGGCACTACAGTGTTGTGCGTATTGCCCAGTACATCATTGAGGCCAAGCTTCCTGCCATCCAGGACCTCTATACCAGGCGGTGTCAGTGGAAGGCCCTAAATATTGTCAAAGACTCGAGCCACCCTATTCATAGACTGTTCTCTCTGCTACCGCACGGCAAGCTGTACCAGAGGACCAAGTCCATGTCCACGAGGCTTCTTAACAGCTTCTAGCCTCTCTACTGTTATTTTACTGCTGCTCCTTAATGGTGTGTTATTTTTGGAAATTTTTACTTAACACTTATTTTTTCTTAACTGCATTGTTGGTTATTAAGGGCCTGTAAGTAAGCATTTCACTGTAAGGTGTCCACCTGTTATATTCATCAGCCATCAGAGTCCAGCAACTGTGGGGCATATGCTTTGGTAATGCCAATTTCTGAGGGGGTTTTGGGAGGCATTCATGGGCCAGATGTTGTTTGAGCTGCTAATGGAGAATGGCTATTGTTTATTTTGTTTCAGTACAGGCAGTTATGTCATGTCAATGGTTACAATGTGCAGATACTGTAGGTGTCACAATAACAATGGAATCCAATTTTCTTTTGTTCATTTTCTTTTCTCTCTTATGTATTTTATTTAAACTGTTGCATGTATATATATTGTAATGTTTTATTTTTTGTTTCAGTCATTGTTCTTGTTTAATTGTTTTGTGTGATGCCTCGGTGGAGTGGGTGGGAAGGATCAGTTCTGGGGATGTCATATTGATGTCAATCTCTCTCTCCATGTTCTCAAATTTGAAAATGTATGAAGTATAAAAAAAAAAAACGAAACATAGATGATGTAGTTCAATAGCTGAGAATAAAAACGGACTTCTATAGAAATAGGTCCTACCTTGCGCTAAAGTGACTATGATGACATCATCTATATGAACACAGCTGCCACTTCATTAAAGCTGTTAGATGCAGTTTATCATAGTGTACTGCGCTTTATTACAGGTGACCATTTTTGTACTCATCACTGCATTCTCTGCCAGGAAGTTGGTTGGCCCTCTTTGATGTCACGTAGGTTGACACAATGCCATGTTGTCTTCCAGGAAGTTGGTTGGCCCTCTTTGATGTCACGTAGGTTGACACAATGCCATGTTGTCTTCCAGGAAGTTGGTTGGCCCTCTTCGATGTCACGTAGGTTGACACAATGCCATGTTGTCTTTTAAGTTCCACTGTACCTAACATCTTTACTAAACTTTAGACATACGAGTTACCACACCCGGTCTCAGGGATGATTCACTGGAAATTCCTTTGGTCTCTGCCGAGTTAGGAGAATCAGCTTTTAGTTGTTGCACATTTGTGGATCTTCAAAATGTTCTTAAATGTGATGTTCTGGTGCCTCTAGGGCACTTCAGAAAACTGAGTGAGAACATCATTACTGATGAATGTGTTTTTTTTTTACCTTGTTTCTCTTTCTGCTTGCATTTTGTATTTATATTGCTGTGTGTATTTCGTGTCATTTCTGTAATTCAGAGGCCGTGTTCTCAGTATGACAAAAGAGGTTACATTTTCTTCAAAACATTTTTTATTGTGAAGGTGTAAACCTGACTGACTCGCTCACTCATATACAGACCCAATGGAGTCTGGAGTGACAGACTGTGTCTGTGTAAGTTCTCTCCTCCATCTGATGGGCTCAGTACTGTACACACCATTCTCTCTCCTCTAAGATCTATCTATCCCATTTCCATGGAGACAGCCGGCATCTGAAGTGCAGCATGCTCCTTTCACAGACAGACAGACAGACAAGGTGCCAGACATTAACACATGATTGATGAGACTTAAACACGTTTTAATTTCAGAAAAATCATTTATTCCAGATCCAAATTGCGTAATCACACTTCTAAACACCATATCACCAGGGGTGGAATTGGGGGAGAATGTGTGTAAACACTGTTCCCAGAGTGAATTCCTAAGTGATTACCCCCCCCCAGCCCCAACATTACCCATCTGTATATTATGATCCTCTGCTAGGCATGCCTGTGGACGAGGCTGATCATATACACACAGCCAGCCAGCGAGGGGTACATTTGAGGGGGGGGACCTGGCACACTTCCCCATTCTAGACTACTGAGCAAGGAGTCATGTCTGTTTTACACCTTACATTTCTATCTGATCGTCCTGTAACATTGCTCCCCCCTGAGCAAGCCCCTGGCAGACCATAGTCAGGCTGGCAGTAAGGCAGGTTACATACTGTACAATCATATCACTGCTGTTGTTCCTGCTGCTGCGTCATACCATAGTACTCCGGAATATATGGCTGCATCTCAAATGGCACCCAATTACCTATATAGTGCAATACTTTTGACCAGAGTCCCATCGGTCCTGGTCGAAACTAGTGCACTATTAAGTGAATAGGGTGCCATTTGGGAGACGTCCTGAATAAATGACTAATAACCAAGTGTGCTTCTCCAAAGCATCGAAGACAAGATGGTTTTTCCTAAGGCTAATTGATAAGTTGAGTGTATTTGGCACAAACAATAAAAGCACTTTTAGCCAATTCAACCATTCTACCTTCAGTCATAGCAGGTCATGTAACTGTTGGGTTGATCACCTGGCATTCAATATGGGCAATTTAATACTGGTATGTAAAATCTTCCTCCACATGCACCACTGGGGATGAACTTAAAAGAGCTCTAAATAAGTTAAACACCACGAGTTATAATCTCCATCATTAAATGTTGATCACAGAGAATAAGTGAAATCAGTGCCACTGGTTTATGGTAATGTCTGTGAGTTTGTTTCTCATACTAACTCTGCTTCATAATTGTCATCCAACACTTGCAACATCAGCCATAGGCAAAATGTGGAGGAACTGCTGAAGTAATTCAAAATAAAAGGCAACACCCTTTAAGAAAGAAAAAGCTAATTCCTAGCAAATAGATGTGTGTGTGGGGGGGGAGAGAGAGAGAGAGAGAGAGAGAGAGAGAGAGAGAGAGAGAGAGATAGGAAGCCGAACAGAGACAGTAAGGGCTCTATTTAATCAGATCCGATTTAGCCAACATCCGGTCGTTTTGACAGTGTCTGAGGTGGAACTGCTTTATTGTTGTCAAATCCACAAGTGGCTCCTGGCATTATACCCAAAGCGGGCATTACCAGTAAGAGAAATCCCATGCAGTCTTTTTACAAGATCAAACACTGGAATGTGAGATGTAAGATAGAAATCCTTATTATTTTGCTTAAAGATTTTCAATTTGAGCGTAATTATTTCTATATAGCCTAGACCTTTTCGTTCTGAACTAATGCGAGTGGGACGGGTATGGCTTCATGACGATGATCAAGTGCAGCCACTCACCGGTTTGACAGCTCCAAAGTAGTTACACTTCATACACGGCCAAAACATCAGCTATGCGGTCGTCGGCTATTGCCAGATAACGCTTGATCTGATTGTATCTATGCCTAAGTATCACACTCTAATAAACTTATAGTTGTGTCACAATCACTAGCAGTCAAATCATGTTCTTTGTTGAGATCCAGTCCATTATGGCTATCAGTCCAGCTCCAGCATTCGATGGCTAGTAGGCTACTAGCATATCGGTGCACATCTCAAATGACACTATATTCCCCATGTAGTTCCCTACTTTCACCACAGGATAGACTGCTGTTTCTAACTTTTCCTTTTTAGCATACTGTGTCACAGTGCTAGCCAATGCTAACTGGCGCTGCTATCGTATGATGTTGAGGTATCCTTGGTCTGGGTAGAGGAGGTTGGCCAGCAGAGAAATGAGGCAAGGTCCATCTCTAAGACAGTGTCCTGGGTATTGGATGAACTGGACAGCTTTTCCTATTGAGTCCTTTAGGCCAGCATACTGTTTACTGCTGAGCATGGACTCCAACACAACCAGAGCCTAGAGACACACACGAAACACACAAGCTGAGCAACTCTGTGTGTGTGTGTGTGTATGTATGCGTGTGTATGTATGTGTGTGTACCTGTTGTGCTTTAGCAGTCAGCTGCTGGTCGGTGCTGGGCTGGAGGCGGACCTGGTCCTCTGAGGGAATCTGGACTGAGAGAAACGCAGACAGACTGCGTACCACCACCCTGAACCTAAACATGCACACATCGGAGTTACCAAAAGAATCACACAGTAAACACCGAAGGTGAATATACAGGGCCTTCAGAAAGTTCAGACCCCTTGACCTTTTCCACATTTTGTTAGGTTACAGCCTTATTCTAAAGTTGATTGGATTTTTTAATTTAATTTTTCCCTCAATCTACACACAATACCCCACAATGACAAAGTAAAAATAGGTTTTCACAAATGTTTAAAAAATACATAGATAAAAAATAATCACATTTACATAAGTATTCAGACCCTTTACTCTGTACTTTGTTGAAGCACCTTTGGCATCAATTACAGCCTCGAGTCTTCTTGGGTATGACGCTATAAGCTTGGCACACCTGTATTTGGGGAATTTCTCCCATTCTTCTCTGCAGATCCTCTACAGCTCTGTCAAGTTGGATGGGGAGTGTTGCCGCACAGCCATTTTAAAGGTCTCTCCAGAGATGCTCGATCAGGTTCAAGTCCGGGCTCTGGCTGGGCCACTCAAGAACATTCAGAGACTTGTCTCGAAGCCACTCACTGTTTAGGGTCTTTGTCCTGTTGGAAGATGGAAATTCGCCCCAGTCTAAGGTCCTGAGCGCTCTGGAGCAGGTTTTCATCAAGGCTCTCTCTGTACTTTGCTCCGTTCATCTTTGCCTCGAACCTGACTAGTTTCCCAGTCCCTGTCGCTGAAAAACATACCCACATCATGATTCTGCCACCACCATGCTTCACCGTAGGGATGGTGCCAGGTTTCCTCCAGACGTGACGCTTGGCATTCAGGCCAAAGAGAATCTTGTTTCTCATGGTCTGAAAGTCTTTAGGTGCCTTTTGGCAAATTCCAAGTGGGCTGTCATGTGCCTTTACTCAGGAATGGCTTCCATCTGGCCACTATACCATAAAGGCCTGATTGGTGGAGTGCTCCAGAGATGGTTGTCCTTTTGGAAGGTTCTCCTCTCCACAGAGGAACTCTAGAGCTCAGTCAGAGTGACCATCGGATTATCGGTCACCTCCCTGACCAAGGCCCTTCACCCCCGATTGCTCAGTTTGGCCGGGCGGACAGCTATACCATAGCAGACTACAGAACGCCAAACTTCTTCCATTTAAGAACGATGGAGACCACTGTGTTCTTGAGGACCTTCAATGCTGCAGACATTTTCTAGTACCCTCCCCCAGATCTGTGCCTCCACACAATCCTGTCTCGGATCTTCCTTCAACCTTATGGCTTGGGTTTTGCTCTGACATCCACCGTCAACTATGGGACATGTATATAGACAGGTGTGTGCCTTTCCAAATCCACAGGTGGACTCCAATCAAGTTGTAGAAACATCTCAAGGATGATCAATGGAAACAGAATGTACCCGAGTTAAATTTTCAGTCTCATAGCAAAGGGTCTGAATACTTTCTTACTGACTTACTGAATACTTTTCTAAAATACTGTTTTCGCTTTGTCATTATGGGGTATTGTGTGTAGATTGCTGACAATGTTTTTATTTTATTAATCCATTTTAGAATAAGGCTATAATGTAACAAAATGTGTTAAAAGTCAAAGGCTCTGAATACTTTCCGAAGGTACTGTACATGTCCAGTATGTCTGTGAGTACCTGTTGGATAGGGGTGATCGGCGGCCCAATCCTATAGCCCCCAGCAGTCCTGATCCGAGTCTCTCCTCTCCCATCTGAGAGAGCCGTGTCTGCAGCCGCAGCAGCCCCGCTACCACGGCTGGTACCTCCCCCAGCCCCTGCTGCAGATGCTCCACATACACACACAGGGCCTTGTGCCACCAGAGGAACAACTTAGCCTCATCATAGGGACCACTGTGAGAGAGAAAAAAACTATATTACCAACACACACACACAGAGAGAGACACACACACACACACACACACACACACACACACACAGAGAGAGAGACACACACACACACATGGGGGGGGTGGTCAGACCTGGGGAAGACCTGACTGTTCCATGTGTTGAGTAGAGCGAGCGTCCTCTTCTCATTGGCCACTGTGTGTTCCGTGTTGAGGCGCTGCAGGATGTAAGCATAGAGTGTCAGGAAGCTGCCTCCTGATTGGCTCTCAGACAGGAAGTCGTCCACGGTCAGCTCAGGCACCTGCAGTGACGCCAACACAGGACCCCACCCGACACCCTCCTCTTCCGCTAGAGCGAGAAAAATGAAGATAGACGGAGGGAGCGGAGAGCAAGCGATAGAGTGAGGTTTTCACCTCATGTATGAAATAAAATACATCTGTCCGTCACCAGTAACCCCTGCTGACAAACTCTGACATAGACCCTCCCCTAAGACCTTCCTTCGTAAACCCCTCCCCATGGTTACTGTCTCCGTGGTTACCATGGGTGAAGTAGGCGGTGATGCAAGCCTCGGTGATGCGGGTCATGTGGCGTACAGACGCTAGGCAACGGGAGCAGGCTGTCAGGAGCGGCAGCACTGGGAAACCCTGCCCCTTCCTGTCCAGCCAGCCAATGACACGAGCTGCCAAGGCCTCGCCTGTAGACACGCCCACTCCGTTCAGCAGAGCCAACGAATCACAGAACAGACTACAGAACGCCATGTGTCTCTGCTCCAAGCCCACCTCTACAGACACAAGAGACAGAGAGAGTTATTGATGAAGGTGATGATGAAGATGACTATGAAGAGTTCTTACCAGGTGGGTTGAAGGTGATGATGCTCTCCAGTAGTGCCTCTAACTGCATCTCCAGGTTAGCCAGACTGATGCTACCACTCTGCTCCAGAGAGACCAGACACTCGACACACCAGCGCACACACACACTAGCCTTCAACGTCTCCTCCTACACAGAGAGAGAGGGAGATTAATGCATTAATTTTGTCTGCGGTAATGAGAGAGACAGTCTGTCTATATTAGAGTGAGGAGAGATTGACTGTCTGTTAATGATAAAACTAGAGAAATAGGGGGAGGGTGACATTCTGTTGTGTTCCCTCTTTCTCACCCGGTATGGCATCCCATGGGGGCGTGGCCGCAGCCCAGCAGCACTGCGTAGTGATAGGAGCAGCGTCTGAGCGGCGGAGTCTGCGCTGAGCAGCAGAGCGTGAGGGTAGTGGGTGCCTACATATCCCATGATCCCTTGGTAGGAGGAATGGTCCACCTGGTGCCATGGCAGGGAGACAGACTGGACCAACAGACTAAGGAGAGGGGAGTCCTGGATCACAGAGGGGAAAATAGGCTAAACCAGGGACAGACCCTCGACAATTCCATCAATTGTGTACAAACACAAATAGCTATCCAGTGTCCTAATTCTCCCTCACCGGTTGGCTGAGAAGCTGCTCTTCTTTAGTGAGGAACACCAGCATGTAGAGTAGATAGACCAGCATCTTGTGTGAGTCTGTGTGTATGTTAGTGTTAGAGCTGGCCGGAGTTTGCAGGCTGTCACTCAGAACGCTGACCCAGTTGACCTTACAGAGGACTGCCCCTAGGAACAGGAAGCAGCTCTTAGGACTTCCTCTCTCCACCTGCAGAGGAACAGATTAACCTTGGGTAAAGAATCCCTCTACACCTCCCTAATGCTACATCGCACAGCACTACCCGCAAACAAGTCCTATTGACTGTGACACTCAAAGTGTACGAGGAGTCTGTTTGTTTTAGGAATCCAATGTGTTGTGGGTTGAGGTTAGGGATTATGGAGTCTGGGGTCAGAGTCTTACATTGAACAGCTGTTCCATGAGGTGTGTATCGGGGTGCAGGTGTGTCCAGGGCAGGCTGCCGAGGTGTGTGTGGTAAAGGTAGAGGAGGTACTCTGGTGTACGAGGAGAGCTGCAGCTGTCACAGTACTGCATCAGACACAGCCACAGAGCCCCACGCTGCCCGGGGAGGAGGCGGTCTGGAACAAACACACACACACACACACCTTAAATGTAGGCTCAAACACATGAATGACCTTCATTACATCTAACATCACACGCAAACCTCTGAACTTGTGGTGCAGTGTTTGGGTCAGCTGGGTGTAGAGATCCACAAGACAGCCTGCAGCGTTGGCATCTGACTCCAACCAGGGATAACACCTTGGATTACTGCGAGAGACAGAACGGAGGAGAGAGAGTAAGAGAAGATAGGAGAGAGCGAGAAAATATTGTAGTCCAAACAGCGCAATGCCACAGGCCTGTAGTTTTGTTAGCGTTATACAAGGCAAAGTAAGAAAGGGGGGAGTGAGAGAGAAAGATGGAAAGGAGAGAGAAATAGACAGAGGGATAGAGAGGGGTGTTTACCTGACATCGTCTGTCTCCAGAACCAGGATCCAGGGCTTAAACAGCCGGACCATCTTACCGTCCACACTCCAAGACTGCTTCCATCACGTGGACTGCAAGGCCAGACAACAACATTGACCAGATGTCGTTCCCATAGCAACGATTAAAACATTCCCTAACCAGAAACCGTGGATTGATGGCAGCATTCGTGTGAAACTGAAGGCACGAACCACTGCTTTTAATCAGGGCAAGGTGTCTGGTAACATGACTGAATACAAACAGTGCAGCTATTCCCTCCGCAAGGCTATCAAACAAGCTAAGCGCCAGTACAGAGACAAAGTAGAATCTCAATTCAACGGCTCAGACACAGAGGTATGTGGCAGGGTCTACAGTCAATCACGGACTACAGGAAGAAACCCAGCCCAGTCCGGTAGATCCTGCAGGGCTGAGAGAGACAGAAAGAGGAAGAGATGAGAGGTGGTGAGGAGGAGATATGTCAACAGCGCCTCAAGGACCATATCACCTCCACCCTACCTGACACCCTTGGGGGAAGCAGAATGTCTTAATGACAAAAAACAGCCTAAACTGTGTCTGGTACCTTTCAGCACTCTGGCTCCCCCGAGTGGCTCCCTGGCGCAGGCGCTGAGCTGCAGGTCGATGAGGTAACCAATCAGATATCCCCAGAACGTGGTGACCTCACTGACGTATGGCGCCCAGGCGGAGTAAAGGCCAAAGCTGCGGAGGTCCGGCTTACTGAGACGACAACGCTGAAAATACTCACACAGCCAATCCACCGTCTCCTCCACCTGAGGAGGGCCAATCAAGAGACAAGGCAGGGTTAAATAAACTGGACTGGAAATGAACAGTATTGAATATGAAGATTTTGGTAGGACTTTCAGCACTCACCTGCTGAGGAGAGAGGGTGATGGGGGCTTGGCTGGGGGAGATGGATGTGGGTTTGGGGGTATCTGTGGTACCGGAAGGCTCTGCTGTGGGTTTGGTGTTGCAGGGGAGAGGAGAGACGCCAAGCACACACAGAGTCACCCTCCAACACTCTGGGCTCAGCAACTGCTCTGTCGAACCTGACAATGACACACAAGCACACGTTCGACGTCCGCACACACGTTGAAGTCCGCAATAAGAGATAACAAACAAAACAGTCTTACTGGTCATGAGCAGGCGCAGGCAGTCGCTGTAGTGGTCAGGAAAGTGGTGTCTGAGCAACAGGGTCCAGTGTCGTGTGAAGAGGTGAAAGGGCGTGAGGAGGTCAGCCTCGGGGTCACGGCCACAGGAACACAGAGCAGTGTGGACCAGCTCTACCAGTCTGCTACGCTCCGAGAACACTGGCTCGGCCTTACTCAGCCACGTACTCAGGTCAAACTACACAGGGAGAGAGAGAATCTGGTCATCTTAACACAGGAATACCACATGCCTCCAGTTCTCTGTGTGATGTGTCGAGGTGGAAGTGTGTGTTCTGTGTGGGTGGTGTGTGTAGCTGTTGTGTATGTTTCTGAAGGTGGAGGCTGACCTTAGTGAGCAGCATGAAGATGACGTCAGCACTGTCAGGGTGCAGTGATGTCACCACTTCCTTGTAGAGAGAGACAAGCTGATTGGGTGCTGCATTTGGGGTGAAGAAGGGGGAGAGGAGGGGACACAGACGTCTCTGCTCCAGGATAGTGCTGAGGACACGCCCGCACTCTGCCTGGTTGCCCTGGATAAAAACCTACACACACAAACTGGATTAACACCTACACACACAAACTGGATTAACACCAACACACACAAACTGGATTAACACCTACAGACACAAACTGGATTAACACCTACACACACAAACTGGATTAACATTTACACACAGTCACGTCCTATGTGTATAAAATTAGTTTGTTTGTGTTTGTGTGTGTGTGTGTGTAGGTGTAGTACCTGTCCCAGTATCTCGACGCAGGAAGAGAGGTACTGGCGAGTGGGTGGGTGGCGGAGTGTGTCCTCACAGACGAAAGAGACCACCTTGTAGAAGGCAGCCACTCCTACACTCTGCACTGCTGCCGTCGGCTTGGCCTTGTACAAATTCACCAGAGCACTACACACACACACATTTTTTAACTTTATGGCACATATGACTATCAAGAATTCTATTGAGAAATAATATGATACAGGTATGGTGTGTGTGTGTGTGTGTGTGTGTGTGTGTACTGACGTAATGAACTTCTCAGTGTGTACTGCAGCCTGGGCAAGGCTTTGAGGGGGAGGAGTCTTGGCTTCCGTCTGCAGCTGCTTAATGTCGCTTCTCAGAGACACGATCTGAGTCTCCACTGCTTCCTGCTTCTGTACACACTCGCACTGCACACACACAGAGAAGGGAATGAGGGGAATAGGATGCATGTTTACAGAAGGAACACCTATGTGAGAATGCTATTCATTGACTACAGCTCAGCGTTCAAAGCTATAGTGCCCTCAAAGCTCATCACTAAGCTAAGGATCCTAGGACTAAACACCTCCCTCTGCAACTGGATCCTGGACTTCCTGACGGGCCGTCCCCAGGTGGTAAGGGTAGGCAACAACACATCTGCCACACTGATCCTTAACACGGGGGCCCCTCAGGGGTGCGTACTCAGTCCCCTCCTGTACTCCCTGTTCACTCAAGACCGCACGGCCAGGCACGACTCCAACACCATCATTAAGTTTGCTGATGACACAACAGTGGTAGGCCTGATCACCGACAACGATGAGACAGCCTATAGGGAAGTGGTCAGAGACCTGAATGTGTGGTGCAAGGACATCAACCTCTCCCTCAACGTGATAAAGGCAAAGGACATGATTGTGGACTACAGGAAACGGAGGACCGAGCACGCCCCCATTCTGATCGATGGGGCTATAGTGGAGCAAGTTGAGAGCTTCAAGTTCCTTGGTGTCTACATCACCAACAAACTAACATGGTCCAAGCACACCAAGACAGTCGTGAAGAGGGCATGACAAATTCCCCCTCAGGAGACTGAAAAGATTTGGCATGGGTTCTCAGATCCTCAAAAAGTTTTACAGATGCACCATCGAGAGCATCCTGACGGGTTGCATCACTGCCTGGTATGGCAACTGCTCAACCTCCAACCTCCAACCGCGAGGCACTACAGAGGGTTGTGCGTACGGCCCAGTAGATCACCTGGGCCAAGCTTTCTGCCATCCAGAACCTCAATACCAGGCGGTGTCAGAGGGAGGCCCTAAAAATTGCCAAAGACTCCAGCGACCCTTGTCATAGAATGTTCTCTCTACTACCGCACGGTAAGCGGTACCGGAGCGCCGAGTCTAGGTCCAAGAGGCTTCTAAAGAGTTTCTACCCCCAAGCCATAAGACTCCTGAACAGCTAATCAAATGACTACCCAGACTATTTGCATTGCTCCCCCACCCTCTTCTACGCTGCTGCTACTCTTTGTTATTATCTATGTATAGTCACTTTAATAACTCTACCTACATGTACATATTACCTCGACACCGGTGCCCCCGCACATTGACTCTGTACCGGTACCCCCTGTATATAGCCCCGCTATTGTTATTTACTGCTACTCTTTAATTATTTGTTATTCTTATCTCTTACTTTTTTTTGTATTTTCTTAAAACTGCATTGTTGGTTAAGGGCTTGTAAGTAAACATTTCACTGTAAGGTCTACACCTGTTGTATTCTGCGCATGTGACAAATACCATTTGATTTGATTATTTGAAGTCAGTTAATCATGTCACCCTTTCTTAGTGGAATTTTCAAGCAGAATCAGCCCATTCTGAAAATTAAATCAAAACAGAATTGACTCATTGTCCTACCGTGACAGTGATGTGTGCCGCTCCCTGGCAGGGCTGGCCCCCCCTCTGCCCTCTGCACTCAAGCGCCATGGTAACCTGCTCTGGCCTGTTCCTGTAGAGTAGAGGCAGACTCTCCAGCAGCTCTGACTCCAATGCCACCTGCTGGGCCTCCCGAGACACTGCAAACCTAAACACACCAAGCACACTGTGAACCATGTCCCAAAACATCACATACAGGTATACATCCATGGCGTGACAGTTGGTGTGTGTGTGTGTGTGTGTGTACCTGGCCTGCTCCTGCAGACAGCAGAGGTCCTGCTGTAGGAGAGTGGAGGCAGCAGCAGGGTCAGCGAGACAGGCAGAGGGGACCTCTGGTACCGGAGCTCTCTGTGATTGCAGCTCGGGGAGCGGCCGAGGGATAGTGTGCTTTTGCAGGTTAGACTGGATACGCTTCCTCGCTACACACACACGAAAAGGTTACAACAACGCCAATAACAAGGCCGCTTGGTTTGTTAGTCCTAAAATAATTTACAATGTACACCCTACCTAAAAGCGAGCGATCGCTTTGTGCACAAGTAAGATCAGGGATATTGCCCCTGCGTATTGAAACAGGTCGGTGTAATGGTGAAATGTAAGAGGAAAGACTAATGTAAATATTGTGACCTTGATGAAATAGAGAATGAAATTCATTTGATCCTCTATTGCCCTTTCTACCTTGACATATACACTTGTCCTTATTCCAGAAAGCCCACCAGATATACCCTGGAAATATGTGGCTGAGCCACGAGGAAAAACTGAAATGTTTATTTTTCTGTAAATTATGTTTCCATTTACAGATTTATTTTTATAAAGCCTGGAATAAAAGAAAAAGGTCCACCTATAATAAAATTATACAAATATTTTGCTCCCACATAGTGATTGCCACCTATGTATATAGATTGTATGTAGGCTTGTCTCACACATGAATCTTCTCTGTGTGAGACTTGGTTCCAACGCCTTCTGTGGATTTTTTCTGTAATTAACTGTGTTTATTTGTGTTATTTTTACTGCTCTTGGGATAAATAATTATTGCTTGGATAACCTTATTTACTATTATATATGGGTTTCTTTTTCCACTCTTTATCTGCTGCATCCTGCACAGAACACCGGAAGAATTATCACTGAATTATTGTAATGTGTCAATTAAACCCATGAGGAATGGGCTGCCAACCAGGCGGGTTGACACAAGAATAAAACGTCATTAATTCAGTCACAACTGCTATGTGCTGAGGCTGTGTTCATGTGCGTGTACCTGCGCTGGGGTTGGTGTAGTCAGTGAAGGCAGGGTTGTTGCTCTGTATGAAGGTGGGTTCATTCTTCACTTTGTCCCAGAGATCCAGCACCTCCCTCTCATCATACTGGACACGCTCCTGGTCCACATACTCCACCCACAGCTCCTACACTCAACAAATACAATATGATACATCTAGCAACCAATACAATTATACATCTAGCAAGCAATACATCTAGCCACCAATACAATATGATACATCTAGCAACCAATACAATGATACATCTAGCAACCAATACAATATGATACATCTAGCCACAAATACAATATGATACATCTAGCAACCAATACAATATGATACATCTAGCAACCAATACAATATGATACATCTAGCAACCAATACAATATGATACATCTAGCCACCAATACAATATGATACATCTAGCAACCAATACAATGATACATCTAGCAACCAATACAATATGATACATCTAGCCACCAATACAATGATACATCTAGCAACCAATACAATATGATACATCTAGCCACCAATACATCTAGCCACAAATACAATATGATACATCTAGCAACCAATACAATGATACATCTAGCAACCAATACAATGATACATCTAGCAACCAATACAATATGATACATCTAGCCACCAATACATCTAGCCACCAATACAATATGATACATCTAGCCACCAATACAATATGATACATCTAGCCACCAATACAATATGATACATCTAGCCACAAATACAATATGATACATCTAGCCACAAATACAATATGATACATCTAGCAACCAATATATCTAGCCACCAATACAATATGATACATCTAGCCACCAATACAATATGATACATCTAGCCACCAATACAATAAGATACATCTAGCCACAAATACAATATGATACATCTAGCCACAAATACAATATGATACATCTAGCAACCAATATGATACTAGCCACCAATACAATATGATACATCTAGCCACAAATACAATATGATACATCTAGCAACCAATACAATATGATACATCTAGCCACCAATACAATATGATACATCTAGCCACCAATACAATATGATACATCTAGCCACCAATACAATATGATACATCTAGCAACCAATACAATATGATACATCTAGCAACCAATACAATATGATACATCTAGCCACCAATACAATGATACATCTAGCAACCAATACAATATGATACATCTAGCCACCAATACAATATGATACATCTAGCCACCAATACAATATGATACATCTAGCAACCAATACAATGATACATCTAGCCACCAATACAAATGATACATCTAGCAACCAATACAATATGATACATCTAGCCACAATAATACATCTAGCCACCAATACAATATGATACATCTAGCCACCAATACAATATGATACATCTAGCCACCAATACAATATGATACATCTAGCCACAAATACAATATGATACATCTAGCCACAAATACAATATGATACATCTAGCAACCAATATATCTAGCCACCAATACAATATGATACATCTAGCCACCAATACAATATGATACATCTAGCCACCAATACAATAAGATACATCTAGCCACCAATACAATATGATACATCTAGCCACAAATACAATATGATACATCTAGCAACCAATACAATGATACATCTAGCCACCAATACAATATGATACATCTAGCCACCAATACAATATGATACATCTAGCCACCAATACAATATGATACATCTAGCCACCAATACAATATGATACATCTAGCCACCAATACAATATGATACATCTAACAACCAATACAATACATCTAGCCACCAATACAATATGATACATCTAGCAACCAATACAATATGATACATCTAGCCACCAATACAATATGATACATCTAGCCACCAATACAATATGATACATCCAGCAACCAATACAATATGATACATCTAGCAACCAATACAATGATACATCTAGCAACCAATACAATATGATACATCTAGCCACAAATACAATATGATACATCTAGCCACAAATACAATATGATACATCTAGCAACCAATACAATATGATACATCTAGCCACCAATACAATATGATACATCTAGCAACCAATACAATATGATACATCTAGCAACCAATACAATATGATACATCTAGCCACCAATACAATATGATACATCTAGCAACCAATACAATATGATACATCTAGCCACCAATACAATATGATACATCTAGCCACCAATACAATATGATACATCTAGCAACCAATACAATATGATACATCTAGCCACCAATACAATATGATACATCTAGCAACCAATACAATATGATACATCTAGCCACCAATACAATGATACATCTAGCCACCAATACAAATGATACATCTAGCAACCAATACAATAAGATACATCTAGCCACCAATACAATAAGATACATCTAGCCACCAATACAATAAGATACATCTAGCCACCAATACAATATGATACATCTAGCCACCAATACAATATGATACATCTAGCCACCAATACAATATGATACATCTAGCCACCAATACAATATGATACATCTAGCCACCAATACAATATGATACATCTAGCCACCAATACAATATGATACATCTAGCCACCAATACAATATGATACATCTAGCCACCAATACAATATGATACATCTAGCACCAATACAATATGATACATCTAGCAACCAATACAAATGATACATCTAGCCACAAATACAATATGATACATCTAGCAACCAATATATCTAGCCACCAATACAATATGATACATCTAGCCACCAATACAATATGATACATCTAGCCACCAATACAATAAGTTACATCTAGCCACCAATACAATAAGATACATCTAGCCACCAATACAATATGATACATCTATCCACAAATACAATATGATACATCTAGCCACCAATACAATATGATACATCTAACAACCAATACAATACATCTAGCCACCAATACAATATGATACATCTAGCAACCAATACAATATGATACATCTAGCCACCAATACAATATGATACATCTAGCCACCAATACAATATGATACATCCAGCAACCAATACAATATGATACATCTAGCAACCAATACAATATGATACATCTAGCAACCAATACAATATGATACATCTAGCAACCAATACAATATGATACATCTAGCCACCAATACAATATGATACATCTAGCAACCAATACAATAAGATACATCTAGCCACCAATACAATAAGATACATCTAGCCACCAATACAATAAGATACATCTAGCCACCAATACAATAAGATACATCTAGCCACCAATACAATAAGATACATCTAGCCACCAATACAATAAGATACATCTAGCCACCAATACAATAAGATACATCTAGCCACCAATACAATAAGATACATCTAGCCACCAATACAATAAGATACATCTAGCCACCAATACAATAAGATACATCTAGCCACCAATACAATAGATACATCTAGCCACCAATACAATATGATACATCTAGCCACCAATACAATATGATACATCTAGCCACCAATACAATAAGATACATCTAGCCACCAATACAATAAGATACATCCAGCCACCAATACAATATGATACATCAGCCACCAATACAATATGATACATCTAGCCACCAATACAATAAGATACATCTAGCCACCAATACAATAAGATACGTCTAGCCACCAATACAATAAGATACATCTATCCACAAATACAATATGATACATCTAGCCACCAATACAATATGATACATCTAGCAACCAATACAATACATCTAGCCACCAATACAATATGATACATCTAGCCACCAATACAATATGATACATCTAGCCACCAATACAATATGATACATCTAGCCACCAATACAATATGATACATCTAGCCACCAATACAATAAGATACATCTAGCCACCAATACAATAAGATACATCTAGCCACCAATACAATAAGATACATCTAGCCACCAATACAATATGATACATCTAGCCACCAATACAATATGATACATCTAGCCACCAATACAATATGATACATCTAGCCACCAATACAATATGATACATCTAGCCACCAATACAATATGATACATCTAGCCACCAATACAATATGATACATCTAGCCACCAATACAATATGATCTACACCAATACAATGATACATCTAGCCACCAATACAATAAGATACATCTAGCCACCAATACAATAAGATACATCTAGCCACCAATACAATAAGATACATCTAGCCACCAATACAATAAGATACATCTAGCCACCAATACAATATATCTAGCAACCAATACAATAAGATACATCTATCCACCAATACAATAAGATACATCTATCCACCAATACAATAAGATACATCTATCCACAAATACAATATGATACATCTAGCCACCAATACAATATGATACATCTATCCACCAATACAATATGATACATCTAGCCACCAATACAATATGATACATCTAGCAACCAATACAATACATCTAGCCACCAATACAATATGATACATCTAGCCACCAATACAATATGATACATCTAGCCACAAATACATCTAGCAACCAATATATCTAGCCACCAATACAATAAGATACATCTAGCCACCAATACAATAAGATACATCTAGCCACCAATACAATAAGATACATCTAGCCACCAATACAATAAGATACATCTAGCCACCAATACAATATGATACATCTAGCCACCAATACAATATGATACATCTAGCCACCAATACAATATGATACATATATCCACCAATACAATATGATACATCTATCCACCAATACAATATGATACATCTATCCACCAATACAATATGATACATCTATCCACCAATACAATATGATACATCTATCCACAAATACAATATGATACATCTATCCACCAATACAATATGATACATCTAGCCACCAATACAATATGATACATCTAGCAACCAATACAATACATCTAGCCACCAATACAATAAGATACATCTAGCCACCAATACAATAAGATACATCTAGCCACCAATACAAATACATCTAGCCACCAATACAATAAGATACATCTAGCCACCAATACAATAAGATACATCTAGCCACCAATACAATATGATACATCTAGCCACCAATACAATAAGATACATCTAGCCACCAATACAATAAGATACATCTAGCCACCAATACAATATGATACATCTAGCCACCAATACAATATGATACATCTAGCCACCAATACAATACATCTAGCCACCAATACAATATGATACATCTAGCAACCAATACAATATGATACATCTAGCAACCAATACAATATGACACATCTATCAACCAATACAATATGACACATCTATCAACCAATACAATATGACACATCTTTCAACCAATACAATATGACACATCTAGCCACCAATACAATATGATACATCTATCAACCAATACAATATGATACATCTATCAACCAATACAATATGACACATCTATCAACCAATACAATATGACACATCTATCAACCAATACAATATGACACATCTATCAACCAATACAATATGACACATCTAGCCACCAATACAATATGATACATCTATCAACCAATACAATATGACACATCTATCAACCAATACAATATGATACATCTATCAACCAATACATCAAAGGCAAAGCAGAGGCAACAGTGGCAAGGAAAAACACACGACACACACACCTGTTGCTTGTGCATGACCTTGGCCAGTCTTTGGGGGTCATACTGTGGTGGGAGAGAGGGCAGATACACTTCCTTCTTCTGAAGAGTCTCATCGTCCAACCACACGGCAAACACACCAAACAGCCTGTAAACAACCAATCAGATCAGCCTGGAAAACAGCCAGTCACAAAGTTAAGGGGAGGGACTAGTAGCTGTACGTACCTGACCAGCTCTGTGTGTATCTGTGGGGATGTGAGGAAGAGATGTGGAGGGGAGTTGGGGCGGTCCTCTCCCTGGCTGGGTGTGTGTGTGGGGGGCACCCTCAGGGCCTGGCTGGCAGCGTGGTGGAAGTCAGACACCTCCTGTAGTCTCTGTCTCAGATCTCTCAGTAACACAGCCTGAGTCGAGCCCTGGAAGAACCGACGACCAATACAGCCCCCTGCATCCAGACTGCAGACACCAGAAACAGGGGGACACTGAGAACATTACTGAATTGATACCAGCCTAGAGCAGGGTTCTCCAAGTGGGGTCTGCAGTCAAATCTCTAAATAAATAAATAAACTAACAGATTAAACTCATTTGGGCCAAAAGAACTGTAGAATAAGTTTAGAGGGTGTAGTACAATGAAATATTATTCATCTACAATTTATATTCTTAACCCTGGGCAACATGGGCCTGGGAGGCTCACAGGGATATCGGTATCCACAGTACTCCACCAAGTATTTCCGCAAAAGCTGTAAAACTCCCAAGTTCTCCCTCTGCCACATCGACAAATGTGTAGAATTGCAGGAAATTATCTTGTAAACTGCAACATTCTCTCACTGATGTCAAGAGGCAGGACTCTAAAATGTTAATTCCCAGGGCCAGAGACTGGGTTCGTCCAGCCAGGCGGCGCTGAAGTCATAGAACCCCTGGCCTAGAGGTTATGGTGTGTGTGTGTCGTACCCATACTCAGGTCCTGGCTGTCTTAGGTAGAGCTGCAGGAACCTCTGCCAGACGAGGGGGAGTAGCGGGTGGTCAGGGGGTGTGGACAACGCCTGACACGCCCACCTGTACACCTGCAGCCGCTGTAGAGATGGAGCCACTGGGAGCTTCAACCTCTGCTGGGCCTTCTGTCTCACACAGACACAAGAAACATAAAGATAGTGAAACACAAACACTATGTATCTCAGATTAAGGCTTATTAATCTCTCATAGTTTTATTGTTCTGCTGGTCAGGTGAGAGGTTGGAGTGTGTGTGTGTGTGTGTGTGTGTGTGTGTGTGTGTGTGTGTGTGTGTGTGTGTGTGTGTGTGTGTGTGTGTACCTTCAGAGCCTGATCAGGTGAGAGGTTTGGATCAGACAGTAGTTCATGCTCCATACAGCGTCCCAGCTGAGAATCCTCCTCAAACATCCCCTCCATGTTCAACACTAGCCACGCAAACCACACCTAAACACATACAGTTATCATTTCACATACAAACCACACCTGTGGTTTTTAGCAGAATTTTTTGGTAAATGCATCAAAAATGTTTCCTTCTGTTTCACACAGAATGACAGCACGGATACGACAAGTTAGATAGGACTGAGGTTAAAGTTCTCACCTCCCCACTCAGCGATTGGCCCTCAATGAATGAGGGTGTGGCATTTCCAGCAATCCAACCAACCAGGGAAGAGAGCAGACCCCGGTCTCCATGGTAACCTAAAGCAATCTACAGAGGGGTGAGAGAGCATCACAGACTGATCTACAGTGTGTGTGTGCGTGTGTGTACTCTTTCTTCACAGAAAAAGAACACACACTGTTCAAAATAAGCATAAGAGCTGAAATATTTGGGACTCTACAATCTCCAGTCTCTGTGTGTGTGTGTGTGTGTACCTTGTGCTGCTGGTACAGTAATCTCTGTACACACTCCTCCTGGTGGTGTGTGAAGGCAGAACGACAGATCTGATCCATCAGGAATAGAACGGTCCTGTCTCGGTACCACAAGTTCTGCTGGGTTAGAATTCCCAACCAGAACTCTAGAACCGCTGCCGGACCCACACGACCTGGCCTCGAACTCTCCACCACGTGAGTCTGAAAGAGAAAAAACACACACACTCATCGTGAAGAGATTCATGGACTGTTCAGAGGCAGGAACATCCACTTCTACAGCTGGCCAAACTACTGATCTGGTTAACCCCATGTTTCACACCAGTTCTGATGTATTAGGTGTGTGTACATACCTGTATGACACTGTTGAGCAGGCGTACCATGTCCCCATAGGTGCCTCCAGTGAAGAGTGGCGCCACCCTGTGGGTGACCTGCTGCGTTACACCCTGAGGACACACACCGTCACACTGCAGGAACAACTGGACACAGCCCACAAACCTGGCACAGAGAGAGGAAGAGAGAAACAAATATCGTAGTCCAAACATAGCAATACCACAGCCCTCCAGTTGTGTGAGATTTTAGTGTGATTTTAAGGTTTAGTTTAGGCAGGGGTAAAAGATACTGAAAGTTAACTGTAGAAGCTGCGCGGGCAGAAAAGAGGGAGGATGTTGTCCAGTACAGAGGAAGTAGGGTCTAAGACATAGTGTGTATCTCTTACTGTGTGTTCTTCAGCAGGTAGAAGCTGAGAGGGTAGGTAGGAGGGAGGATGTTGTCCAGGAGATGGACAGCAGCTCTCAGATGTTGAGACTGAATCAAGTTCTTCAACAGATCCACTCCCTCTGTGCAAAACACCTCCAGACTGGGATCAGACAGACGGACAGACGGACGGTAATAGATGTTACACACAATAGTACAGAGAGAGACTTTAAACACATGTGCAGTGTGTCTGTATGGAACTGTGCTGTGGTCCTCAACAACCGGCCAGAGGGCTCATAGGGATAGTGACTTTGCACTCTGTGCCGGACACCGCAGCTGGCTTCACTGACCTGTAATACTAATAACTGCACTATACTGCTTTTGTACCATGTACACTTCTTCACGACGGTATACACACACACACACACACACACCACACATATAGATATATCCCCACTGTAAATTGTAACGTTATATCCTCACTGTAGCTCAGCCTATACTCTAGGGTTTTATGATTACTGTATTTATATTGTATATTCTGTATGTCGACTTTGTGTAAATTTCTCTGTCTGTATTCTGTTTGTGCATTTGTCTATTGCTGGCAGCACCTGTTCATTTAGTCTAATTCCATGTATGTGGAAATGTACTTGGCGAATAAAGGGATTCTGATGTGAGAGAGAGAGAGCAGATGGTCATACCTGTGTCCTACAGTTGTCATGGCAATGGCCAGGTAGCAGCCAATGGGAAGGCCCGCCTTTACGGCCCTTAGAACAGGGTGCATGTTTGGGGCGTGCGTGAGCTCCGGAGAGGGGTTGGGGGCAGAGCCGGGGGTGGACCAGGCTGCTTGAGGGTACTGGGTGTTGCCATGGAGCTTCAGCCTTAGCAACAGTTGCCAGGCCCACTGGCTGAAGGAAGCCTCAGGTGACAGACCCAGACGGAGAACACTAGCCAGGTAGGACACCTGATCGACAGAGACAGAGAGATGTGTGTTAACCTCAGAGATGAGACGGGTGTATGATGTGCACTAATGTGTGTATCTGCGTTACCTGTTTGATTCCCTCTGAGATGAGTCCATTGTATGGCTTGTCTGTGAGGTATTTCTGATAGGCTTCTGCCACCAGCAGAGCAACTTCACTGTGGAGAGAGGAGGGCAGGGCCAGAGTCCCATCCTACAAGACACACACACACTCAACATTACACACTGTACACACTCAAACTCAATGTAGGGTTAGGTGTGTGTGTGTGTGTGTAGTACCTGTGTGTAGCCCCAGTCCAGCCCTTCCAGTAGAACACAGGCCAGGCTGTTCTCCACAGCAGAGAGGGGGTGTTGGAGCAGCCAGCCCCCGATCACACACACTTCCTCCGGGCTAGGACGCCACAGGAACAGGGGCAGCTCCTTACTGAGGTACAGTGCCACCTAACATACACAAGGCTAATCAACATGCAGGTGTACTTAACCAAACCACCTCTTTTACACTTGAAGTCTTCATCCCCATCCTTTCCACAGCAACCCCAGGTGTTGACAGACGCCACGTGTGCGCACACACACACACACACACACACACACACACACACACACTTACCATGCCGACTGTCTCGATGGTCTCTCTGAGTCTGTCCAGCAGGACTGAGATGATGTAAGGATGAACGGTTGCTATGGCGGCCAGCAGCTCCCGGCCCACCTTCGAGTAGGTTTCCCTCGTAGACACACTGACATAGGACACCTGGAGGCAGGGATGGAAATAAAGGGCGACCTGCAGTAGAAACTGGCAGCCCGGCTTTGCTGCGACCTCTATTCATTCTGTGTGAAAAATGATGTGCGTGTTACCTGGAAGACGAGGAGAGCTATAGTGGTAATGAAGGTGGGGTCAGAGTGGTGGGTGGGCATGGCCATGTGAGCTAGCGCCGTGAGGAGAGAGATTCCATCAGAACTGTTGACCTCACACAGCCATTTCTCAAACCTCTCCTGGTGACTCGGCTCTGCAATACACGTTAGTACATCATTAACGTACGGCTCCTGTGCTGACACACTGTGTATGCGTGTGAACGTATAATATTGAGCTCTATTCTGTGTTGTTTTTTTTTTTAGTACATTGTGTTTTTGGAAAACGTACTTGACGAACACAAGTCATTCCCATCACCATTATGTCTGTGTGTGTGTGTGTGTACCTCTGAGGGCCTGTAGGCAGGTGTATGTGTTGTCTGTAGAGTTGAGTGTGTCCGGTGCAGCGGTCTCTGCACACTGCATCACGTACAGAACTCTCCACAGCATGGAACTGGACAGGGTTCCGTAGGGCATCTCTGACATGAACAGCCAGATACCCAACCTAGGAGAACACAGTCAGATAATACACAAACACTTTACACTCTCTCTTTCACACACACAAGTATGCACACACTCCCCAATCAATAATCTTACTGCCTTGTAAAGAATAGACAGCCAAAAACATGCCATTTCTTCCCCCTCGCACCTCTTGTTTCTGAGGACGTGTAGTACAGCTCTGAGGAACAGATGGTCGTACTCTAGCTGTAGTTTCTCCAGAGAGATGGTCCTGGGCCGGGCTGGACCAGCAACACTCACATACTGGGCCCAGTGATCACTGACGTAACACACCGTCATCCTGCAGGGAGGCAGCGGTTACACACCGTTACAAAACACATCTAAAATGTACTGCGTGTGGGTGTCTTACCGTATGGTGTGTCCGATGCGTTTGACTAGCTGGCGGTAGCGAGCGCTGTCGTAGGTGTTCAGACCCACAGCTAGCAGCTCGATCAGTGACGAGGCGAACGCAAACACACGCATCATCTTCTGGCTGGAGCAGGACTTGGGCTCATAGACACCTAGATAAAGAACATCCGTTATAAAATGGTAGGACAGTCACACAGCTACACACACACACACGCACATCTGAAGCCAAAAAGCAGGCACCAGAATAACAGAATTACCACATCAGTCAAATACATGACAACACACGCGCGCACGCATACACACACAGCTTTACTTTCGTGAAAAGTCAGGACTTTTTGGAGTGTAAAAATGTTTGACCATTAAAAATCTTATTTTCCCTAATCCTAAACCAACCCCTTAACCTAACCCAAAAACCCAACCCCAACCCCAAAACCCTAACCCTTAAGCTTAAAATAGCACTTGAACAAATTCAGGTCCTGACTTTTCAGAAAAGTTATTGTTTTCATACCTTTTCAGGACATTCGGGTGAAATGTTAGGACATTGGGATCCTGATAATGTAGGAAAACAAGTATACACACACACACACACACAAACACACACACCCACACACCCTTCTTGCTCATCTCCAGCAGGTGTGTGAAGAGCTGTTGGAAGGGGAACTGGGACAGCAGAGAGATCAGGTCCTCCTCACACAGTAACAACCAGCTGCTCTCTGGGTCCTCATCCTGAAAAACACTTATGCACATCAGCAACCTTACAACACTTCTACCAACACTCCTAGGGTCAAATTCCACACACACCAACACATGCATGCACACACACACGGTTACCTCCTCTCCACCTTCATCCACTAGGGTCCAGTTGCCAGACTCAGGGCCGGAGGCTGTAGCACTCTGACTCTCACAGGGCTTCATGTGGCTCATGAACTCAGCCCGGTGTCTAAAGATGAAGGGTCAACAATCAGAGAGAAAGACCCAGAGAGAGCTAAATTGAAGTGTGCAAAAATCACATAAATAGGTAAGGATTAGAGATGAAAGGTCAAGGCTACCTGACTGGAGACATGAGGGTGGTGACATGTAGGGTTAGTGGTCAGGGGCCAGAGTGAGAAGTTAGGGTTCTTTACCTGACTGGAGACATGAGGATGGCCAGAGCCTGCATGAACTGCTGTACTCCTGAGGCGTTTCCTAGGACCTGGATCTGAAACACACACCCCCAAGCATGTTATAGTTAAGACTGCTAACTTTACCTGGCAATGATGCCATTGTTAGCCGAATATGATAACCTGCCAAAAAGCATACAGAAATAGTGGAGTGAGCCTTCATTCATAAACCAGGCCTACTTTTGAGGAAATCAAAACAATAAACAAACTAGATAGAGGGTGTGTCTCACCTGTAAGAAGGCTGCAGCCCACTTGCCCACCCCTGCAGAACAGCACAGCAGATGGTTCAACAGGTAGAGGTGCTCTCCTGATCCCCCCACACGCAGTAACACTGCCACCTATACACAACACACACCACAGCATAGCATGACTAAACTGCACAACAGATGGGACAACAGGTAGAGGTGCTCTCCTGATCCCCCCACACGCAGTAACACTGCCACCTATACACAACACACACCACAGCATAGCATGACTAAACTGCACAACAGATGGGACAACCCCCCACACGCAGTAACACTGCCACCTATACACAACACACACCACAGCATAGCATGACTAAACTGCACAACAGATGGGACAACAGGTAGAGGTGCTCTCCTGATCCCCCCCACACGCAGTAACACTGCCACCCCCACAGCATAGCATGACTAAACTGCACACAGATGGGCCACCTATACACACACACCACACCACAGCATAGCATGACTAAACTGCACAACAGATGGGACAACAGGTAGACCTATACACAACACACACCACAGCATAGCATGACTAAACTGCACAACAGATGGGACAACAGGTAGAGGTGCTCTCCTGATCCCCCCCCACACGCAGTAACACTGCCACCTATACACAACACACACCACAGCATAGCATGACTAAACTGTGCCACCTATACACAACACACACCACAGCTCTGGGACAACTGATCCCCCACACGCAGTAACACTGCCACCTATACACAACACACACCACAGCATAGCATGACTAAACTGCACAACAGGTGGGACAACAGGTTCTGCTGTACCAGGGCTAGTGTTGAGGTTTACTGTGTGTGTCTGTGTGTGTACCAGTCTCTGCAGCCAGAGGTGGATGTCTGTCTGGAACTGCGTGTCGTCCAGGACTCTCCGTGTGAAGCTGAAGAGAACACTGATGCTCTCCTTCAGAGGGAGGAGGGAGCTGGGCTGACTCTGAGTACCACACATATCTACAATACACACACATACACTTAACTAATTAAACAAAGAAACACACTAAACATGTGTACAATATGGAAAATATGAAATTAAATCCAACCTGTGTGTATATGTATGTACAGTGTGTGTGAGAGTGTGTTCTCACCGTGGAGCAGGCAGTGTAAGTATGACTCCACCTGAAGACGTGACAGCAGAGCTGTGTATGCATGCAGTGCCACCTTCTGGTGCAGGAGTTCAGAGCGGGCCTCAAACAGCTTCCGCAGCTCCACCAACACAGCCTCACTGAAGTCAGCCTGCTGGAAGCGGTGGTAGCCATACACCTTAGACTGGTCCCCACACACACCCTGGAGAGAGAGAAAGAAAGGGTTTAAAGAGAGAGAGATGAAGAACAGAAGTGTACTGTATAACTTTGTAGCTTCCGTGTTATGTGCTAAGTCGTATACTAACATAATCTATTGAACCACATACCTGAAGTGTGAGCTGCTCATCTCTGAAGCTCCAGAGTCGGTTCTGTGTGGTGTTACAGTCGGAGGTGTGTGTGTGGAGCTGTGTGTGTGCGTGTGTCAGCTGTCTGCGGCAGCGCCAGTAATTCTGCAGGAGTTCTGTCAGCTCGTGGCCTTCTTGCCGGGCCAACACTGCGAACCGGGCTGCACACACCTCCACCCCCTCCACCCACACACACATCCCCCCACCTGGCTCCCACACACTCAGCTGCTCTAACGAGAATGCCTTCAGGAAAAACACAAGACAGTCAACACTATAAATAAATATTATTCACCATTCTTTTGTAACATAGATAGCTTTGTAATGTAAAGCGGTTCGAGCCCACAATGGGTCATAGTAAGTGTGTGGTTACCTGTAGTTCTGGGCTGGGCTGGGGTAGTTCAGGGTACAGTCTGGTCCTGGAGCCCTCAGATGGAGCTAGTTCCACAACAGGCTCCAGACTGAGAGGACATTCCTGCTCCCCTAGAGGCAGAACAGCAGGGCCCCTTGTCCCACAGGCCCGCAGAGCCTCCTTATGCAGCTGCATCAGGGAGCCCTCCTCCAGTGTGGGTAGTGAGGGGTAGAGGGCAGGAGCGCTGGGGGCCAAGGGTGTCTCAAGCGTCGTAGATATGCAGGCCTGAGTCTGGATGTGGGTTTTGTTTTGGGTCTCTCTCCCCACCTCAGTGCTCGGTGGTTCAGCTCTGAGCTCAGCCCCTTGGGCCTCTCCTCTCCACTCATTCCTCTTCTCTGGCTCTGTCTCAGAGGGCTTTTCTAGTGTCTGGGGTGAGGTTGATGATGATGTCTGTGATAATGTGGATGATGATAGTGTTTGTGATGTTGGTAATGGTTCCTCTGATGTCTGTGGTAATATCTGTGTCGATCGTTGTGATGTCTCTGATAAAGTCTCTGATGCCTCTGCCAGACCCTGTTGTTGCTCTGTCCCCTCGTTGGGCAGACTGAGGGGGATGTCTGTGAACTCAGAGCTGGGCGGGGCAGCAGCACCAGGTTTCTCATCACAACCAGCAGAGAGAGCTGTGGGACTCTTCACTCGTCCACTCTGCCTCTGTTTTCTGTCCTGTTGGGGGTAACACACAACAGTAGTCTGACTGGTTATTACTCATGAATAATGACAGGGTAATGAATACTATCATATGCTTTCACCATCATTTGATAAATAGACAGTAGTCTGCCCTCAGGGACATACAGGAGTGTACTGTACATACCTGAGACCTACTACTGGTCTTGGACTTCTTTTGTCTCACAGCCTCCATCTGTCATATCCTTCACACCTTGTTCCTCTCACCACATTTACCCTAAGGCTTCTAAGGGGAGAAACAGTGGGTCTGTTAAATGGGAGCACAACAGTCAGCTCACAGTCTTTGGTACATGATTATTTTCTAATCTCACATTAGCCAGCTTGGTCCTGGCTCCCAACACAGGGCCAAATGATAATCCAGTCATTCATGCGTCAGCAAAACAACACCACTCACTTACTCACGTGACTACTGATGATAAACAAGGACCTAGATGTCTGTGTTATCTTTACATGAAGGCGGTTCTTGTTAGCAAATAGGCGTGGTTTCAGACCAGTCTCGAGCTGTATAGGGTAAGGGTTAGCTATTTAGAGTTAGCTAGTGTCGGGAAAACGAAACACATCCACCCTCTCCTCACACAGCACTAGCAAAGCAATGGCTAGAGAGGGTGTAATGACAGTCGTCGGTCATCATGGCTAGCACAGTGTACCCCACTTTACATATCACTGTCAGTTGATTATAAATAAGCTCTGCCATCTAGCTATCTTAAACAAACTGGTGAAAGCATATTGTCGTTAACGTTACTAGCAAGCTAGCTTACACGTAGCGCTCTCGAGGAGTGCGAAAACAATGACATAATATAGCTAGCTAGCACCAGTTTTTTTGGTGTAGCTAACGTTAGCTATAATGATCAGCTGTAAACTGTAGGCTAAACCCCTACAAAATGTAAAATGCTACCTACCTTTGTAAAACAATGTGATCAACGCCAGCGAAGTGACATTTGGCAACACATCAGCTGTTATTTGTTTTGCTCCAGGAAGAAACAGTTATCGCGATAATAAAAATTTCGTCACATGACTCCAGCACTATCTGTACGTAACACAAAAAGTGCCTACATCAAAGATTATGGATATACTGACAAGATACATGTCAATTCAATTCAATTGACTTTATTGACATGGCAAGATAATTATTACTTACATTGTCAAAGTATACATATATAAAAAAGTATATAAATAAATGGTGGGACCAACAGCAATAATAATAGTAGTAGTGGACATGGGATTACCTTTAACAACAACTACAACAACAATATTAATCAGAACAACAATACGTTGAAGCAATGGTAGTCGACCAGTGTCAACATGACTGAGAAGACACATGACATGGTATGAAAGACAAAACAAAACAAGATTGGAAATATTATCGACATTACGTTGCACTTTTCACTGGCTGCCCACTGGCAGGAGGACACATATTTGGCTGCCAAAACTGCACATTTTGGCTTTTCACCCAATAAATATTTGATTTGTTCTTCATCTTTTATAGTTTCAAATTCTTTGTATTAAATTATAATACACGTCTCTCTGCCCTAACAAATGGGAGTCGTTGTCCACAAAGCGGCACTGCGGGCTGTCTAGCTCCCGCGTATCCTTTCTTTGGATTGGTGGATGCGTCGATTGTTGTAATATTTAACAAAAAATATATTCGATGAGAGTTGTTGACGTCAAACGCCTGTATTCAATGGAGAGAGACGCTATGCTGCTAGCCTCATGCATCAGATACGGATAGCCATCTTGAGACAACTCCGATATAAAGTGTTTTTTTCTCAAAGGATGTCACTAGTCCTACTTATATCAGTAGACGCGTAACAACGTATGCATTACGAAACGTCTATTCAATCTACTCTCATTGACTTCCTTAAAAAACTCTTTGTTTGGTGGGCGAAAAAACGCCACCTGCTGGAAGGAGACAGATTTTCCTCTGTCACCCGGGTGCACACCTGCCAACATTCATGTTAGTTACCCTATCGATGTGGTCCGTGTTATTCGGGATCCTTAGGACGTCCCTGACCCTATGAAGTTTGTAATTAAAATGGTTACGGTAAGGGTTATGGTTAAGGGTATTGAAGTCCCAAGGATTTCCGGCTAGCACTGACCCTATCTATTTGTGTTGCAAACGTTATGTTTACAAAAGTACATGTTTTTAAAATTAATTGTTTATTGGAGAAAAATACTCAAATTACACTGCATGACCAAAAGTATGCTCCTCGAACATCTCATTCCAAATTAATGGGCATTAATATGGAGTTGGTCCCCCCTTTGCTGCTATAACAGCCTCCACTCTTCTGGGAAGGTTTTCCATTAGATATTGGAACATTGCAGGGATTTGCTTCCATTCAGCCACAAGAGCATTAGTGAGGTCAGGCACTGAGTTTGACAATTAGGCCTGGCTCGCAGTAGGTGTTCCAATTCATCCGAAAGTTGTTCAATGAGGTAGAGATCAGGGCTCTGTGCAGGCCATTCAAGTTCTTCCATACCGATCACACAAACCATTTCTGTATGGAACTTGCTTTGTGCACTGGGGCATTGTCGTGCTGAAACAGGAAAGGGCCTTTACAAACTGTTGCCACAAAATTGGAAGCACAGAATCGTCTAGAATGTCATTGTATGCTGTGGCGTTAAGATTTCCCTTCAATGGAACAAAGGGGCCTAGACCTAACCATGAAAAACAGCCCCAGATCATTATTCCTCCTCCACCAAACTTTACAGTTGGCACTATGCATTCGGTAGGTAGTGTTTTCCTGGCATCCGCCAAACCCAGATTCATCCATCGGACTGAAGCGTGATTCATCACTCCAGGGAACATGTTTCCACTGCTCCAATGGCAGCGAGCTTTACACCACTCCAGCCGACGCTTGACATTGCACATGGTAATCTGGACTTGTGTACAGCTGCTTGTCCATGGAAACCCATTTCATGAAGCTCCCGAGGAACAGTTATTGTGTTGAAGTTGCTTCCAGAGGCACTCTGGAACTCGGTAGTGAGTGTTGCAACCAAAGACAGACTATTTTTTACGTGCTACGCTCTTCAGCACTCGTGGTCCTATCTGTAAGCTTGTGTGGCCTTCCACTTCCCAGTGTTGTTGATCCTAGAAGTTTCCACTTCACAATAACAGCACAGTTGACCACCGCAGTTCTAGCAGGGCAGAAATTTGATAAACTGACTTGTTGGAAAGGTGGCATCCTATGACGGTGCCACGTTGAAAGTCACTGACCTCTTCAGTAAGGCCGTTCTACTGCCAATCTATGTATATGGAGATTGCATGGCAGTGTGCTCGATTTTATACCCCTGTCAGCAACGGGTAGGCCTATGGCTGAAATAGCCGAATCCACTAATTTAAATGGGTGTCCACATACTTTTGCATATATAGTGTAGTTAAATCTATCTGTGATTATCAAGAACATAACTTGTGTGTTCCCAAATGTTATATTACTTTCGCTTTGGTCTTGAAACAACATGCTGGAAGAAACAGT